>NC_054081.1:18311734-18422540 GCF_017562075.2 Anopheles merus | reverse complement strand
CAAAATATTTAAGCAAATGAATTTAAAACGAATTGGACACCATTATCTTCCTATAAAGAAAATAATACAGTCGCACAAACTAAATTTTGACGCTTTTCTACACGGTTATCACACACAAATCCACAATTTCGTGTATCTCGAGCACCATTAGAGCAGACCACGATAAAAAAAATTAAACAAAATGTCACTTAGGAATGTCGCGGGAAATTGTTTGGGTCGTTTAGAAGCAATGTAAAGGAAACATCTTGTTTCCAATCAGCAGCTACCAACGGCTACTTGATCCGATAAAAATGATTTTTTTTACATTTCTAGTCAGACTTGAATGCTAGGCGAATCCCCAACGAACATAAACTCTAGTCAAGCATTTCGAGATGATTATTTACAATGGTATCAGAAAATGCTCTAAAACATAAAAATAACCAAGCTCGATCGATGAATCGATGAATATTTCAATTACAAATGAAGTAAGAGAAATTTTGGCTAGTGCCCTGAGAAATTATTTATTTAGTTTTTTTTTACTTTAAAGTTAAATGCACTTTCGTGTGTAGTATTATTCTGTATGACTCTTGAAGCGCCATTTTTTTTTATAACGGAGACTATTGATTTGACGCCCCACAAGGCCGGCGCCCTTGGCGACCACCAGCCTCACCAATACCACACTACGGGCATTACAATGAGCTATAAACAAACGGATTCTAAATGACCAGTGCTGTATTTTTCTTCCATTTCTTTCTAATTCAAAAGTAATCGAGGAATCACGACGCGCCTTTATCATCCTCTCGCTCAACAACTTCGAGTCTGTGTGGGGTCAGATGGAATTTAACACTGCGTATTACATTCGTTGGAGGACAAGCGCAACCGCCATCTCATCATCTACCAGGATCGATCAGCTCGATCCGAAGCTCCGGGCGAATCTCAAAACCAAACGTACGTCCGCTAGGACGATCCGTGGTTCTGGGACACGCTGTACTACGCCATGCGTCGTCCAAAATACGAACAGGCAACCGAACACATTCCCATGACGTCTTTAATGAAGCACCACGTGTTGCGTGATAGCAACAGTCTCGATGATGTCACCCATGGACAAACTGACATCACAGTCCCCTCAAGAATGCACCATGCATATCTCCAAAGATGATACAACTAGTCCGAATCCTCCAGACTAGGCCCTGCAACAATTTTTGCCTGTTGCACTCAGTAAGATAGTCAGTAAGAGTCTAACTATCCATCCGAACCACCGAAGAGCAGGTCCAACTATACTACTGTATGACATAAAATTAATCATTTTTGAGCCTGTGTTATGCAGTTCGAGAACAAATATAGTTGTTTCGCTAGATGTTATTGAAGAATAATATGTTGTTATGGTCAAACGTTTTCTCCATTTACAAGTATGTAAATGAGTTGCGGTTGCAATTATAATTATTTCTTTCATGTAGTACATGTTTATAATCATGTATTTTCACAACAACATTCGCACCTGTTTCGTTCACTAACAAGTTAACAGTGGCAATAAAGCTCTGTTCCTGTATAATCGAGTTACTTAATACAGACAGTAAAATAAACAATTTTTATTTATTCAGAGGGACGGCTTTGCCGGATTGCTTAAAATAAACAATTTTTAACACATACAAATAAATAACATCATAAGAACAGTATTTAATTGAAATTTTAATAACTAACTACAAAAAGGAATTGTAATGTACAGAAGAATGCAAAGACTTATCGTTCGACGATTAGATTCCGTACAACCGATATATCGTCTTATCTAACTATTTCCTCCAGTACTTTGCAATTGGTAAAGGTCGTTTATTACTTTTGTCGGTTGTTTTTCAATTCATACCCAATTATAACGGAAGAAAACTGAATTAGGAAAAAAACATGCAAATTAAAGATTTGTTTTTCCTAACTCATAAGCGCTATGTGGTTGCCGTAATAATCAACTATAAAACCTCAATCTACAATATCTGTTACAAAGTTTCATCGGCCCTTCTTGCTCACAAATCATCTAATCTGGGAAACCCCTACTGATAATAAACAAAGACAATCATAACATTTCTCAGCAAGCAATTCGGTATTTCCATTGCATCTTAAGTAGCAAAACCATATAACTACAGCTCTTTGGTTGATTGAAGGAGTGTATTCATTTTGATCACGGCTTTTTCAGAGTTTTGAACTAAAAACTCCATTATTTAAAAGATGGGAAAGAAAGTGTGTAAATGAACATCTAGTATAAAAAATATCTGCAGTCGACTATCAGTTTATGTTAAATTACAGTTATATGTTTTATTCCGAGAAATAATGCTAAATTTACCTGTAATGCTGCAATTTGTAGTGCTGCTTACATGTTTTAGTACATTAAAATTAAAGAAGGGAAATATACGCATACTTCAAGAAATTTATATTGTAGCATGTTTTGTCTTCCTGAACACAGAAAATTTAAGAAAAAACAGTTTTCTCTGCTTTGGTTGCAATATGGCTAATCTTCTTCTTATTCTATGGCACACAACCGTTATCGGTCAAGACCGTTGTCGGTATAAGTTGACAATTGTTTCACGAATCACGGCTATTTTGATTTGAATGATTTGCGGTTTGATTTGAATAATGAAGATTAATTACTGATGTAATATCGAATTTCTGACGATATACTCATCAAACTTCATTATTTGATTGACGAAAATATTAACTGTGGCTTTAGCTTTATATAATAAACGCAGTGCAGATATAAACATCAAACGTCTATTTTTCACTCATTTTTCATATTTTCCATTTCTTTTTATGAATATTAACATGAAATCAGTTTAGGTGACGGCTTAGGTTTAAGTTTTGGCTGATGAGATTTTATGATTACACGTATGTGTTTTTGTACCTATAATCGCACCATAAAATAATGAGAAAAAATTATAAAATGATGCCAAAACACAATGGATTTGGGTAAATCAACTATGATTAATGATGGTTGTTGTAGAAAAAAACTTAAAACAAAAAACAATGAAATTATTCTCTTTGCTTAGGAGGCCCAAAGCAATCCTGACGAATGTTGACACATATTTAAAAAAAGGTTATGGCATGTGTGCTGCCTGTTCATTGAAAATCTAGTATAAAATATGAAAATCTGTTATATTTCAAAATCTGTTATAGGCATTATTGGTGGCATAATAGGTTAAGAAATAGGCAAAAACCACACATGAGCCACAATGTTACAGGTCAAAAATTAAGGCTCAAATCTATAATAACATTGGTTTTTCCAAATTGACCGGTAAAGTACGACCGTATAGGTAGCGGATCAGTAAAACTACCCGTTTGGGAAGCGACAGACATTGGAATGTGATACGTACCTACTGTTTTGGTTTGTAATACTGGCACGTGATTTTTTCCCTCCCGCGACAAACGTGATTAGCGATACAAATCTGAGCCGTGATTGCTTGTCTTTGTTTTAGCAAATGTAACTTTATTCTCATACTTCCAGGAAAATGTGGCAGCGCTAGTTGAATGCCACCGTTTGTTTGACACGTATTTAAGCTATCTCGTATAGCATCCAATAAACTGCACCCGACCCGACTACTATACAGTGTGTTCAGTAAATCAATACCCCTTTTGTTCGCTAGAAACATACACACATATAAACATAAACCCAATACAAAGCAGGAGTTACAGGCGCCCTACCAAGCGCGAGAGAGGGCGCAACACGATGCGATATGCTCACGGATTCGCTGTGCCCTCCCTCGTCAGTACGCTCTCAGTAGCTCGCGGCAACGGACGCAGTTTCGCGGGCTAGTTGACGCAGGGCTGACGCACCACCGAAGTTTATACCCTTAGGTTTTGTTTGTGTGCGTGAAGCAACAGTCGCGATCGTTCGATAGAAAGGGTAGACGGGTTTTGTTGTTTACACGCATTTCGCGGCCACAGACACAATAGACACTACCTGCGGATCGATCGCCTAGCGCGCACGCACACGCACACCCATACACATGCATCGCGTGCACGTGTCAAGGTGTTTGTGTGCAGCAAAACAGTCATCTGGGAAAGCCCCGAAAGCACGTAATTGGCACGGTGGCTAACCGCGTTGGGGAAAGGCACACGCAGAACAAAAACAAGTCGAGGCCTATTCGCGCGTTGAGCAGAGGCAGACCGGACCACGGGAACCCATTACGTCGTGCGAAGTAGTACGGCTACACCACCACGCAGCCTCCGGACAGGTAAGTCGTGTAAATGCCGCAGTGTTGTGCATTAAACTAAATTTGTAAGGTAAAATCAGCGCTTGCCAAAGTTCATCCCGGCAGCGTATGCCACATTAATTCAATCTATATAGTTTTACGCATCTCGTCGCTCTTCTAACGTACGACGCCATCAGTGAAACCGGTTACCATTCGACGTACCCCACAGACGATAAGCGACGTCCGCGATCGTCCCAATGTGGTTAAGCGTGTGTGTTCGTGTGTTTATGTGTTGCTGTGCGTCAAGTGAATGCAGCCTCTCTTCTTCTCGCTCGCCGACTCTACGCCATATCTCGGATCTTTGATCACTCGACTCACCAACAGCCAACACACACTGAACCACGGATCCTAACGTACTGACTTTTTCCCGCTGTACTATTGCAGAGCGATAGAGTCATTATCGCCATCTTCGATTTCTTGATCGACAAGATCGCGTTACGGAATGAACAATTTTGCACTGCTGCCGAAAGAATAACAGCCATGTTTTAAAAGTCAGCAGTTTCCGTTTCCATTTGCAGCTTTCAAACCACACGTCATTCAACCTAGTACGTTCCTCAAAAAGCATCCATGGATTGCCGATGCTACTGATAGGCTGCATTAATTTTAGAACCCATTCTCATCTATGCAATCGTTTACAAATGTCCATTTATGCATATGATTTGTGTGTGCTTGTTGGGACCGACCATGACTACTGACATTGTCTCATTACATCGACTACAGTATAGAATCACTACCACTACTACAGAATGACGACAATGCCAGAATGGTTGGCAAATATTTCATATACAAAGGAAACATACCCGTCAACCTAGTTTGCATCTAATCGTAAACCCGATCAGCAACATTATCGCTAACACCTAATACCTGTTATTCCTGTGTTATTCTTTTCAGGATCAGGGAGAAACAATATACACTCAACATCAACTCTACCATCCACCCCGCCATCCTCCTCGATGGGTTCCGTCTGGGTGTGCTGTCTGAGCCTGGTGGTCTTACTGACGGCACAAGCCAGCGGCAATGACTGCACCGTTGAAAAGCACTCTGACTTGGTATCGAAAGCGAAATGTCCAGGATTCAACGTTCAACTTACACTGCACACAAACCCTCGCCAGCTGGAGGTAACCTGTTCCGACAAACCCGATTTTCAACTGCTTGAAAACCTCCAAAACCTACCCAACCTCAAGTTTGAAGAGCTGGCTTATCAAAACTGCCCACTCCCGGTAGGCAATCAGTCGCTCGTAGAACTGCTCTCGGCCTTTCTCGATCGCACCCAACTTTCCTCGATCCGCAGGCTATTCTTCGTCGACAATGCGAAGCTTTCGGACCAGGTCACGCTCGATCCGCAACTATTTGCCGATCTGCCCAAACTGCAGGTGCTGTCGATGAAAAATTCCTCCCGCATGCCGCTCGACAATCCGCAACTGTTCAAGTACTTGCAGAGCCTAACGTGGATCGATCTGCGAGAAGGCGACGGTGGCAGTCGCAACTCAAAAGTGTTGCTTCACCCACTGACTCAGTTGACCACGCTCGAGCTGACGGAAAATGAGCTCACCACACTACCAACTGAGCTGATCACCGATTTGCCCAACCTCGGATCACTAACGTTGTACCATAATAAGTTGGAGCGTATCGAACAGTTTGCTGACCTCCCGAATCTCACTTCACTTGATCTAACGTATAACGAGCTGGTTACCCTGCAAGAGGACGTGTTCGATAAGCTGCCGAACCTTACACAACTGTTCCTTAATTCGAACAAGCTCACAAGCCTACCTTCCGGGTTGCTCAAGCGTAACACCAAGCTTATAGTGTTTCGGGCAGACAACCAGCATGGCTCCGGGCTTGTACTGGGAGATGAACTGTTCGCAGGACTAACGATGCTTGAGGACGTCTCTGTATCAAACTGTAAATTGACAACGCTGCCGGAAGGACTCTTTACCGCGGCTAGCAAGTTAACCAAACTCGACCTCAGCGACAACAAGCTTCAAAGCCTTCCGGAAAATTTATTGCGTGATTCGTCCATCTTGAAGGAGCTCTATTTACAGAACAACGAGTTAATGCACAAGTTGCCAGACACCCTGCTGCAGAGTAACAATAATCTACGCATTCTCAACCTTGGTCATAACAAACTAACAACATTGAGCAAGTAAGATCAAGTCACATGTTGTTGTATTCGAATTTGTTTACAATATTTGTCCTTTTATCTTTTTGCAGATATCTACTGGATTCTAAACGCTCTTTGGAAGAGCTGCATCTTGAATATAACCAGCTCTATATGATCGATAGGGATGCGTTCATATCTCAGGCACAGTCACTAAAAATGCTCAATCTTAGCCACAACCAAGTGGCACTGCATGAAAATGGTACAGATGTATTTTACCTCGACGGTAAAACATATTATATATCCCAGACACCGTTCCACATCCTGGCACAATTGACCGACCTGGACCTTTCGTACAACGCCATTATCAAAATATTTGGAGACTTTAAAGGCTTCATGGAAAACCTTCAATCTCTAGACCTGTCCCATAACTTAATCATGAACATTAGCGATACGGATTTTTCATTTCTGTCGCCTAAAATTGAAAAGGTCAATTTGGAATCAAACCGAATTACCATGTTCATTTTCAATGACAGTAAAAAATCTACCTTCAGTAATAGATCTATAAATACTCCAAGACAAATCCTTCTTGCAGATAATTCACTCAACTGTGACTGTATTTCCTCGTCGCTAGTAACTTATCTTCAAGATCAATTGAATGCCGGTAAATTCTTCCCGCTAAAGGGACTTCATTGCGCTCAGCCATCCGAGCTGCTTGGACGTAAACCGCAAGACCTGTCCCTCGAGGATCTGCTATGTAAAATTGATGTATCCTCTGGTTTCTGTCCGACCGAGTGCAAATGCTACAAACGAGCCCTAGATCAGGGTGCTATTGTAAACTGCACCGCTGCTAATCTAACCCGAGTGCCCGTCATCAAAAGCCCCTCGATCATCGGCCGAAATATGATCGAGCTGTATCTGGAACAGAATACGATAAAGGAGCTATCCAACGAGGGTGAAGGGTGGAATACCATTCGCCGACTTAACATAGCAAACAACAGCTTCACCACTCTGCCTGGAGATAGTTTGCCCGTACAGCTCGAGCTTCTCGATGTCCTGGCAATCAATTGACCGAGGTCGACGCAGCCTTCATACTCAAGCTGAATCATACCGCTCTCCGAAACATCAGCCTGTCGGCGAATCCTTGGGATTGCCACTGTGAAAATCCACTGCTTGCGTTTGCCGTCGATAATGCAGCACGCATTACTGGCTACTCTACCCTCCAGTGCTCCGACGGTCAACCGATCAACTCGGCTACACTGAACGATCTATGTGCTTGGGCGACAACGCTTAAATTTTATATCAGCGCGGCAGTTTCACTGGTACTTGCAGCCTGCTTACTCGCCATCTGGTTGTACATGAAATATAGCCTGGAGATCAAAGTGTGGCTCTTCAAGCATAACTTGCTGCAGTGGTTGGTCACGGAGGAGCAAATCGATATGGATAAGCGATACGATGCATTCATTTCGTACTCGCACAAGGATGAGGAGTTCGTCACAGACCAGCTGTTACCGAGGCTTGAGAGTGAAGAGCTCAACTTCAAAATCTGCTGGCACGTACGTGACTTTATGCCGGCGAGATGATTGCCACCCAGGTTAGTGACAAACTGCGTTTTCTATTCATCTATAATTATAATATTAATTAATTCAATTCTTCTTCCAGATAACGAAAGCGGTCGAGGATTCACGACGCACCATTATCATCCTCTCGCTCAACTACCTCGAGTCTGTGTGGGGTCAGATGGAGTTTAACACTGCGTACTTACAGTCGTTGGAGGACAAGCGCAACCGAGTCATTCCCATCATCTACCAGGATATTGGCGATATCGATCAGCTCGATCCGGAGCTCCGGGCGTACCTCAAAACCAACACTTACGTCCGCTGGGACGATCCGTGGTTCTGGGACAAGCTGCACTACGCCATGCCCCACAAGCGCCGGCCGAAGGGTGTGCAGGCAACCGACAACATGCGCATGGCGTCCGTGGACAAACTAATCTACTGAAAGCACCGGCCACCATGACACCGGCGTCGTCCGAAACCACACCGCCTATCGAACATGCCGTGGCCGAAAAGGGCATTGCGAACGGCGGTCCACTAGGTTGCTATGGTGACCCTTCTAAACCTTCTACGATGCCGCCATTCATCATCAGCAATGGCATGTCCAACTAGTGCTTACTTTACCCTATTTTGAAGGGTGTTGCGTCCAATCAACAAAAGAACATTACTTTTGTGCAGCTAATTTACGGGCATCTTTACCTCTTACAACTTGACTAGCATACAGCAAAATGATATTGGACGGAGACAAAATCTCATTATGAAATGTGGAGGACTAATGATTTTTTTTTTGTAAATAGGTGCTATAACTCACAACCCTGTTGGCATCTAAAACTAGTGAAAACCTTTTTTTACTTAATCTTTATACTTTTTTAGTCATAAAAGAAATCCCAAGAGACGGAATTGTCTCGATAAGTAAGGAATCCGGAAATGTATATCCTAAAAGATGAGATTTGTTGTAAAGTTGAAGAATTTGTTTTCCAGAGAAACATTGGCATTATTGGTTCGTTTCGAGTATGGAAAACGTTGTTTTGTAATAATGTGTACAATAAAAGTTACAAATATACAATTTTGCCCCATTAAAAAATAATAATGAGAAATCCACGTACAGACAAAACAATTTTCATCACCGATCAGGTACTTACCGCTGCACGATCTAATGAGCTGTCTGGAGCACATACGACGGTTACGTTGAAGGTTTTTACGCCTAAAAAAAGACCCCAAATCATTAGAACAAACGAACAAACACACGTAAGACCTTTAGTGAGTGAGTTAAAACCTACCGTTAGTGTGGCTACAGTTGACCGCGTCTGGCACCGTATAGTGCAGGTTAAGAGCTCCGGCCCTATAGTCCACGCTAGGCGTGGGCCGTTTGTCGCACGGCGAGAGATCCTCCAGCACGCCATCCAAACGTATCCAGCTGCCGGTTGCGGCATTGTGGACGCTGCAGTTGCTCTGCTCGAACGGTACCGCCCGCTCTGGTGGACAAATGACGGCCGTTGCCCAATCGAACCGATAGTGGCAGCCGTGCTCGATCTCGAGCAGTACCGGCGTACCACGGCCAGCCGTCGGCTGACAGCGAAACTCCACCGTGGTCGAAAGGTTCGTGACCGGATCCTGCGGGCACGGATCGCCCCGCAGGTACTTCATCAGCACGGTGTCGCCCGCCACCACGAGCGACACGTCCGGAAAGCCGAGCGTCGTTTCGTTGCGTGCCGTGACGCCGTCGAATGTTGCCTCGCATGCGGCCGCCCCGCCCCGGCAGCTCAACCCATACTGCGGCACGAGCGGGCGGCAGACGTTGAGGAAGTAGCGGCGACCGTGCGCCTCTCCGCCCCGTGCCTCGTAGTTCCGCGTCGAGTCGATGAGCGGCGTAAGGTCGACGTACTGATCGATGGTCGATTCGTTGTACGCGCCGCAGGCCATCAGGGCCGGTTCGCACACCAGCACCGTCTCGAAGTGCACCACCAGCTGGCAGTCGCCGTTCTCCACGACGGTCGGCGGCACGACCGCACCGGTGCGGCCACCCTCCACCGGGTCCGTTTCGCAGATAAACTCGAGCCGCGTCTCCCAGCGCCGGCCGCTGGTCGCGTCGCACACGGCGCCCGAACGATACAGCAGGTAGGGGGCACCGGTCGTTTCGTACTGCAGCTCGGACGCGATCGCTCCCAGTCCGACGGACTGCTTGGCGCTCACCTCGCATGCGCCCGCATCGAGCGGACAGCGGCTAGCCGCCGGTATGTGGCACACGCCCAGCTCGTACGTCCGATTGTCCCGCGAGATCAACGTGTAGGTGCGGTTCGCCAGCAAGCTTAAATCGTACTGCGTGCCGGTGATCGGATTCGTCACCGAGCAGGGCCGCGTGTCCCGGCAGCGAGAGCGGCGTACGCCAGAGGAACTCGTGCGTACAGTTCCCCTTCAGTCCACGATACACCGGCACCGTCTCGAGCCCGTCCTCCCGGCCGCACTCAAACACAATCAGCGAGTTCGGGCAACCGGTTGCGGACTTGGAGCGCATCTCCATCACCAGCCGACCGGTGGACGCGTCCACTTTCGGGTCCGCCACCGCCTGGCCGTAGTCCCGGTACTCGGTTCCATTCACCCGGCACACGCCCGTCCCCGGCGGGCACATGGTCAGGTGACCGTAGCGCACCGGTTTGCACACGGACAGCACAAACCGGGACCCATCAGGGAGCGGTATCTCGTGGTTCGCACCGGCCAGTGGTAGCAGATTGAACGCGTGCCGATCGGTACCGTCCCGCACCGTGCACCGGTTGTTCGCGAGCCCGGTCGGCAGCGGCTGGCAGGCGAGCGGCGTATCCCAGAAGATGAAGTACCGGCACTGGTCGGGCGTGTGCGGGATGACACGCAAATCCTCCGGCGTACGCTCGTAGCTGCACAGCAGTATGATGTCCAGCGTGTAGTGGCTGCCGTTGCCGCACGGCTCGCCGGTGAAGGAAAACTGGAACCGGCCGTCGTTCAGCTGCAGGTGCGGCTCGTACCCGAGCGTTATCTTGCGACCGGCGCGCATCAGGTAGGCGCGCGGCTCGGTACGGTTTCACCGGCTGGCGCTCGTCGTCGCACACGTTAAAGAAGAACCGCTCGCCACTCTCCTCGGACGTCACGTGATGGTTCAGGTCCGAGCTGAGCGCATTAAAATCAAACGTTACATTGTAGAGCGGATCCCGGACGATGCAATCGGTTCCATTCACCAGCTGCCAACGGATAGAGGGAGAAGAGAAATTGCATTTTGAAAAGCGGCATTAAAGGCATTATTAAAGGAAGTTATGTTTGGGAGTTAAAAATTATAAAACGTTCTTCTTCTTCTTCTTCTTCTTCTTCTTGGCGGCGTAACGTCACGCGAGCCTCTGTACAGGCTTTCGAAACATAATTAGTTCCACGCAGCCGGATTCCTTGCTACGGGTGGACAGTCCATATGATTCTTGAACCAACCACGGGCATATTGTTAAGTCGTGCGAGCTGACGACTGTAGCAATGGGACCACCCGAAAAAAACTCTCAAAATATAAGCTTTAGATATTGGATAGAATCTGCACTAGTGGTCGGCGCTCAGAATCGCCGACCTAACCGATTCCGATTCCGTGTTCGGGATCAATTCTGGAGCCGATTCCGATGCTGGAATAGGTTCCAATTCCGGAGTTGAATCCAAAGCCGATTTTGGAGTTGATTCAGGAGTCGATTCAGCAGTCAACTCCGGAGCCAAATCCAGAGTCAGTTCCGGAATCGATTCCGCGATCGGAATCAGCTCCGGAATCAGAATCGGCTTCGGAATCGGAATTGAACTGGGAAACGCTATTTGCCCCGGTAACGGAATAAGGATTGACTACAGAAATGAGATTAGCTCCGGAATGAGAATCAGTTCCTGAATTTTAATAAGAAGTATCAGAGGCGAAATTAGTCCGATAATTTCCATGGATCGTTTACAAGTAAATTTTGATTATTTTTGGCTATCAATACTTAGCATCATTGGACCCAAACACCTATTCGTATGGAGATGCCGAAACCGATTCCGTTTCAAACCCGATTCTGATTTCGGAGCTGATTTTGATTCCGGAACCGATTCCAATTTCGGAACCAATTCCGAAGCTGATTCCGATTCCGGGCCGATTCCAATTTCAGAACCGATTCCGGAAATTGATTCCGGATCTACAATCCGGAATTGATTCCAGAAAACTTCGGAGCTAGCTGGAATCGATTCCGACAAAAACTTTATTTTTCCCATCACTACTCTGCACCCGCTGCCAATGAATAGTTCATCGATCTTGAGCGATGTTATTAAGCAAACATCGGCTTATTATGAGTGTTCGCTAAGATGCTAGAAATTGTAACGTGCTGCCTGAACATTCACACTCATCACGCGCCTAAGAACACACCACTAACAGGTGTTCGCGCGTTATTTGCGCGGCGCCTTTTGCGCGCTATCTGTGTCGTTGGTGTCAATTGGCCTCTCGCGAGGGGTGACACCGTGTCGGCGTTAATGCTTATCTGGCAAATACGATAGCCCTGTGCGATCTGTGAATGCAATCCCGCTGACTAAGCGCTACGGGGAACGAAATGACCGGCGTTGAACGTGAATCCATCAAGCCGATCCGGAAGCTTCAGTCCTAAAACGTAGAAAGCAGTTTCATAAAACAGTCCACGGCCGGGTGGTGGTTGCTTGGTACGAGGCTACGGCCAACAAGGTGTTACCATATCCAATGAGTCTTTTGCAGCCGCTTCCTGGCAAAGGCTTGTTGATGGTTGTTTTGAGACGTTGGACAACAGTTCCTGGGAGTGATGGGTTCACCTACCAGTTTTGATTGTGCTGTCGTTGCCATCAGCAGCTGCAGCAGCAGCACGGCCGTGCTGCCGATCGATTGCATGGCCGCTGTACGACGGCGGGACGATGCCATGCCGTTTGATTTCCACGTCGAATTTCCCACTTTCGCTTCCGCGCAAAAACGGAACACACACTTGTACGGATTCGCTGCTATTTGCTGCACAATTCGATGCTGTTCACACACACGCACGCAGATACCCGAATTGTTGATAGAGCGTTGGGTTTTTTGTGCACAATCCTTTTTTAGGTCAAAACTCAGAATAGATGCATTTCTTTATGCGCACCACCTTCCTGTGACACCTGCTTACACACTGGCTCTCGTTGTCATGGGGCAGAGAAATGCGTTCTGGTCGCCGATAAAGGTATTTTCTTATCACAAAGCGAACACGCACACCTTTCTTTGTGGAGCAAATGAGGGTATTTTAGCACCTGTTCTCACATACACACACTTGAGTCGTGCTGGCAGCTTGTGTTGTTGATTTTTTTTTTCTAGTTAATGCTAAAGAGCGAATTGTTTTTGTTTTGCCTAATGCCGTCCACCCCCTCAGATCCGGTGGCGCAGTTCTGCGGATGTGCTGCAAACCAAACACAAACAAACCCGAATTTTCCCGACGATCCGTCACGAGCAATCGAGTTCACCCTCTGGCTCTCCTCCTTTTTCTGTATTACACTGGTCTTTTTTGCGGACAAATTTCCCAAGTACACAAAATATATAAAAAAAAACAACCTCGTCACTCTACGGAAAGTGGTCTCTGCTGTTTTGCGTGTTGCAATCCGCAGCACGCAACGGTCAAATCGAGAGTCGAACAAGGGCGCTTTTTGTTTTGCGCCGGTGGAAAATCATAAACACGCGCACACTCGCACACACACACTCACACACAAACACACACTCGTTGCGTCGCGTCGAGTCAGCTGGATCAGATGCGGGAGAAGTAAACAAGTGTGTTTGGCACTGTACGCGCCCACTGTACGTCTGATTGTGTGCATTCACATGATCCGTCTGCTGAAACACGACGGTCCGCTGCCGAAGACCCAAGATGACTCAGCGCCGTCGTGACCGCAGGAAAAAGAAACAACAAAAAACGCCACTAAAAATGAATACATCACGTCACCCAACGCCCTTAGCCCATCTATGTGTGTGGGTGGATGGATGGAGGGGGGGGGGCAAGATTTTCCGCTTTAATTTGCCGTTCTGTTATCAATTTCTGGGCGATGTTTACAGTTTTCGCTTGCTTCGACCCGCTTGCCTTCAGTTAGCGGCTATAGGAATGAAAGAGACGGAGAGACGCCGAGCTGTCAAAATCAGCCGTCGGGCATGCGCTCGGTTGTGGCGTTTGTTTACAGTGCGCCGTACACACGGGGCCATATTTTCGAAAAAAAAAGAAAAACTCACAAATTGGCACCGTTTAACAAAGAACAATTCTTTCTTTTTAAAATCACAAGTGGCCCAAAGGCAGTGAGCGACAAACGGCAGGGCTGCACATATGCAATATGGTTGCCGTGGAGAAATGACGCTGCGAGCTGTCATAAGTGTGTGTATTTTCTTATCAAAACGTAATCTGTTTGGCGGTTAGAAGAGGAAGGCAAAACTTTACGGAAAAGGGCAAAAAACACACACCAACACACTCGCAAACACACCTCTCCGTATTCGAAACGGCTCCGAAGTTCCGAAAGACCAAGCCTCCAGCATGACGGACGATGTGAAGCGGTTTTTCCACAACATCCGGAAACGGTAAGGACCTGCCAGCTTGTGCTCCCCTCCCGATAGTGATTCTTGAACATTTTTGCTTCCCTTGCCCTCCTATCACCCTTCCTGCCGCCAGTGTTGCCGGGCTAAACTGCATCATCATCACCGACCGGGATGGCGTGCCGCTGATGAAGGTGGGCGACGACAAATCGCTCGGCATGATCATGAAGCCATCGTTCCACACCACCTTTACGATGGCGACGGAGCAGTCGAACAAGCTCGGGCTGGGCCGAAACCGGAACATCATCTCCGTCTACACCGGCTACCAGGTGGTGCAGATGAACAAGCTGCCCCTGCTCGTCACGTTCATCGGAACGGAAAGCTGCAACATCGGCCACATACTGGCCCTCGACCAGCAGATCGAGCTGGTGCTGGACGAGGTGAAGGTGGCCGTCACGGAAACGTGAAGGCCTTCCCCCGGTCGTGCGCGTTCGTCACGCTTCGAGCTTGTGCAACTCCCAAATGTGCCGTCAGAGGATAAAAGTTTATTCACAAATCGATTAAAACAAAATAGTTCTCTTTTCACTTAACTAATGTGACCACTTGTGTGTTTGTGTGTTTGTGCGTGGGTGAGCCTTTCTTTTTTAGACGACCGGAAGCAAGGACAGCGCTGATGACGGTGGCGACGGAGGTGACGGCTGGGACTGCCGTTTCTGCTCCTCCTCGGCGATGATGCGGTCGAGCGCCTTCTCGATCTGCTGCGTCGAGCGGGCCAGCTCGGTGTTGTCGCTGTACGAGTCGTCCACGATTTCGCGCACCTTCAGCAGCAGGTCCCGGAAGTTGGCCATCTGCGTGTCCATCTTGAGCCGATCGATGCGGCAGGAAAGCTCGTCCCGCTTTGGTGGTGGCGGCCGCTCGTCCGACAGGGGTTCTTTCGGGTCCATTTCGCTGGCCTGGGCACGGTCGAGCTCGATGTGGAACCAGGTGCTGATGTCCCGCACGGACAGTTCCGTCTTTTCCATTATCCGCGAGCGTACCATCGATTCTGCAAGAAACGACCAAAGGCCATTAAAACAATCCATTTGCACAAAGACATGCCCGCCGGTGCAAAGGGCAGACCAAGTAAAAAGGTGCCTGGATACAGGTTTTCAAGTCAGCTACGAATGTTAACATTGATTTTCAACGCGTGCAAACTGTTATTCCTCATCGATCAGATATTTCCTTTCCATCAAAATAATATTTAATTTATATAGCAAAAATATTTTCAACACTTCAACGTGCCATCATTTCAGCACCGAGACTGAAAGCCGGATCTCATCACCAGTGCTGCAAAATGTCATGATGTGCTGCCATCACCAGTCCTACAAATGAGATGGTCACCAACGAAAGCAATGAACATACCCGAGGTAGCTTGATGCTCATTGCTGATACTCAATGAAAGTGCGTCATGACATGTCGAACGCGACGTGCGAGTGCTTGAGTAGTCAACCTTCAATACTCTGACTGACAAACTGAGCTTAATGGCGTCACAAGCAAAATCATTATCATTTTTCTGGATGGGAACAATGCTGCCAAATCGCAAGCACCGCATATCTCCCATGACTATCATGATGATCACTGACACAAAGTGTCGCGACCAAGTAACTGACCAAGAGTTTGTTGCACACAATGTCACCAAGCATGTGATGATCGCACCATCTGTTTGAGTCTCACCTCTGATCGTCACAGTAGAGCTTGTGACACTGACATGATTTTGTTTCAGCCGGAATTTATCGTGACTATGGCAGTTACTTTTTGCAGAACTGATCACAGTAAAAAAAAAGTCGTGGCATACAATGACCTAGCATTGACCGCAAAAGTGTCACGAAGCATGCACTGATCACACCAATCGTTTTGAGTATTACCTCTGATTATCACAATTGAGTACGTGACGCTGGCATGGATTTTGTTTCAGTTCGATTTTTTATGACATTGACAGTGACATTTTGCAGCACTGCTCATCATCCATTGACAGGTGAAGTGTTGAAAATCATGCTGATTAAATTAAAAATTATTGTAATTGAAATGAAATATCACAGTGATGACTTCTTGCACGCGGCGAAAAACAATGTGTACATTCGAAAGAGACTTGGAAATTCCTGTAAGTTGGAATAATGGGAAAGGGCCACTTACTTTCTCTCGCCACCTCACTGGAACAATCGGCCGTTAGTGACGCTGCCTGGCGGTACGGTGTGCTGGAGCACTGGGGTAGCCCCTGCCCTAGCTGCGCCCCGATATCCTTCAGCTGTGCCAAACCCTCCGCCACCTGTGCCACGTACTGCTCGAACAGGGCGCGCAGTTCATCGGCCGTCGGCGAACCGCCCTCCTCCCCTCGTTTGGCCAGCCTGGTTCGGGTCGCTTCGTGCCGCTCTTCGAGCGTCTCCAGCGTGGCCGCGAACCGCGCCAGCACATTCTTCTGCTGCGTATTGTTAAACGCCCCGTACTCCACGCTGCTGAACAGGCTCATGTTGCGCTTGAGCGTGCTGCTAATCGTTGACTCACGGCGCTGCGCCGTACCGCGCCGCTCGCCGCCCGCATCCAGCTCACCGGCCAGCGCTTCCTCGCTCTGCCCCAGATCGACCGCCTTCGTGTCGATCAGCTTCGCTTCCAGATTCTCGTACGCCGAGGGCGCACTAGGCAGGCCATCGTTGCCACCGCCGGCCGCCGCCGCACGGCTGCCAGTAGCGGCCCCACTGGCCCCTCCCGTCGCCGTCACCCGCAACCAGCGCCACACCTTGCCTGCCCAAGCGGTGCAGCGCGAACCGGTCTCGCCCTCGCCGGCACTGATTTCGTACATCTTGTGCGCCATGCTGTGCCGCTTGCTGCTATAGCCGGCGGTGAAGCAATCGAGACAGAGAGACACGTGCCGGCAGCGCTGGCACTTGAAGCGCAGGCCCCGAATCGGGGCCCGGCAGCCGTAGCACGGCATGCCGTGGGTGATGTGTTCCGTGTCGTGCAGCCGCTTGCAGAGCGTGACCACGTTCGCGTAGTACGAGAAGAGCGAGGAGAGCTTCCACAGGCAGCAAAACTGATACTCGGTCAGCCCGACCAGCCCCGGGTAGTTGGCGAAACATTCGCCGGTGATTTGCTGCACCATCGACGGCCTGAGGTGGTCCGGCTCGCCGAGAAACGTCAGCACCTTGGACAGGACGGTCAGCATCGCCTCGAACCGGTGCCGCGACACGCACAGGTTGTGGTCGCTGGTCAGTCGGAAGTGCTCCCACACCAGCTGGCCGTGGGTGGCGTGATCGCACAGCAGCAGAAACGCTTGCCGCAGCTCGAGCACCGACACGGGCGTGGTGCGCTTCGGGTCGAACACAGCCCAGAGGAAACCGGCCAGCAGGGCGCTGGCCGCGTCCAGGTTCGGGCGGGCCGGCAGCTCGTCGAAGTAGCCCATCCGGGCGGCCGCAAAGTAAACGTCGTGCACCACGCTCGCCAGCTGGCCCGGCTTGATCGACGGCGCACTGTCGATCAGGTTCAGTTGGTGGCGGTTCAGGATCGAGTGCACCATCTCGAACGGAATGTACGATGCTACGTAGCACGGGGGGAGGGAGGGAGAGTGAAAACACGGCAATTAGCACGGCGAGCTAACGCAACCAGCGCAATATGTGTACTCACTGTGCAGGGCTTTCTGGAGGGCGTGCAGCTTCCCAGCGCAACGGTACGTGCTGTAGCGGGCGCCAGCATACTTTTCGTTGATTGTCAGTAAAATGAACAGCAGGTTCGGGTTGTCCTGCTCCGTCTTGCCGTTGTACCGGTTCCGGTAAACCAGGTAGCCTCTCTCGTCGATCTGCTGATCGTACATCATGCTGCTTCTGCTACACCGGGCATTAACAACTTCCTTTCGGCACACGCGGAAAACACAATATTTTTATTTTCTTTCTGGTATCGGAAACAACAAATAAGTGTTTCGCGCTTTTTTCGCTCGGCTTTTCTTCCTTAAACCTCGTCAAACACCTACGACTGGGAAATCGTTGCGGAAACCTCCCGAGACGCCGCTTCCCTAGCTTTGCTTTCCAACTGTCAGCTCCGGTCAAAACAAAATCACTTTTCCGTTTGGGCTCGAGTTTTCAAACAAATCTGCAAGCGTACACGCTTCGGCAGCGCTCTCTGATGGTCGTTCCCGGAACCGTCCCTTGTTCGGTTTTGTTTACGCGTGGGTTACATACAGTGTTATATTCGCTTTACAACGCCCACCCCTTTCACAACACATCGAAATGTGTCCATTCTTGCTGTAGAACATGTGATAAACACATTTTGATAGCCAAGAAAAAAATGGAGTGCATTAAATAAAGTGCATATATTTATTGTTCTCTAAAACGGTCTAAAGAAAAGGTATCAATAACCGACACCTTTAAACCATGCTGTTAAAAGTAGCCGTGTTCACTGTATCCTCAATCATAAAAAGGAATCATTTCCACCATTTTCTTTAAAAAAATATCGTTTTTGCTCGATTTTAAATTATCAATCCGCCGATCAATCTTCATTTATCATCAATTCCAAGAACATGCGTTCGTTTACCCGCGACTAGCAAGTAACAAACCCGGGAAAGTAAACGAAACGAATGTCAGGACAAAAAACCTGGTTTTCGTGAGCTCGCCAGCGCTCCAAAAGCGAGGATTTTCCGAACTCTGGCGAGGTTTTTTGAAAGGCGTTGTGAGGGTTTTTGAGGATTCAAGATGCCAGCATTCAAGCCAGCGAAAAAGTTCGCGCTGGTCTACGACTGTGTTGGTGGACAAAATTAAATAGCCACAAAAATAAATACACTTCACCACTCCTCCTCATTGACCCCACGGGGTCCTTCATTTCATGTGTATGTGCCATATTTACAACTTCGCTCCGTTGCCTCAGTTCCCTCGTACGCTATTGAATCTGCTGATCTAGTGATGGCCTTTTATGTACAGTCTTCATCGACCTTGACGCTGAGGGAATTGGGTAAAGCCGGTATAAACCTTTTAACGGTTCTTTTAACCTTTAAGTTGGCAAAAGATACCCGGGTATTTTTTCAACTTCGAACTGCAATAACTTTTGATTCATTGCTTTTATTGAGTTGAAATTTTCCGTAGTCTCTCAACTTTTAATTTATGATTTTTTGGTGCATAAGTTGTAATTTTAAACAGCCTGTAAGTATTTTATTTTGATTTTTTTTAAACTTTACCACGTAAGTTGCCCAAATAGCCAGCTCGTACTTTATAGCTGATTTAGGGCTGTTTAACGAAAAATCGTTCCGATGTCGTACTTTGTGGCTGATTAAGAGACAGACGGTACTTTGCGGAACTATGGAGCTTTTTAACAGGCACATGGTACTTTTTGGAACTTTGCGGCTGATTAGCACTTTGTGTAGGGTTCATGGTGGAACTTGAAGGCTTGTTAAGAAAGGGTACTGAACTTGGTGGAACTTCATAGCTTTTTAATGCATGACATCGGTACAACCCAAATAGCCAGAATTGCTTAAGCAGCTCATTTTGGCACGCTAAAGATCGCTGCTCTAATTCGCCTTTTGCAGTAGATAAACAGCATCAAAGTTCCAGACAGGACTTTCAAAAAGCTGTTAAGCAGCTTCGTGTCATGGATTTGCAAGAAAATTTGCCTTAGCGTTTTGTTGTCAAGTAAGACTACATAACCTCAAAAAAAAAAGGCGCGCTATCACACTTGTCAGGCATGGATTGTGTGAATGTGTTGGTGTGTTGGGTTGATGTGAGCTTTCTTCTGATATTCATTGTATGTATGTGCTGTATATGCTTAATGTGTTAAGTTAGTTTGATGTGTGTGTTATAGTTATAGTTAGAATTTAGTGTTATTTGTCTTTATTAGTGAGTTTTGAACAGTCGACCTCCGTGTCTATGTCATTTCCCTTTCCTATGTTAGCTATTTGCCCTGATGTCTCGATGTAACATCAAATAGCTATAAAAATAAATTCACCCATCCGAAATCATCACAACATTGCAACCACATAGACAAACTGCAGATATTCGCTGAGTCTCAGAAATTCCTGGAACAAAACCAACAATGTATTTCCAAACGACAACCCGTACCATTCAGGCAGAACACACAGGGCAGAAAGGCAGCAGAAAATCTACGGTGAGGTTGAACGAAAGATTTTTTTTGTATTTTGTTGCATATCTAATTCCAATTGATGACTTTTCCAGGCATACGTATCTATTTCCATCATCATAAATATAGTCTGGAAAATGCCTTTTAACATCGTTGAAACTGTAGATGGTAGAGGCCACAAGGAGCTGTTGGCCGTCCCTGAAACATGGATTCAAGGAACAAGCAAAGGGATAAATTACCTTATGTGGCCAAACGTCCGGCGAGCCGATAGTTTAAACGCGCTTTTACTAGATGATTCAAGCATGCCTTCTAATTCATGGGAGAGAATAATGTGCAAGATAAAACGTACAGGACTGGAAACAATCGCACAAGCTAATCGCATTATACAGGATATGTGTTTGGTTTCATCAACGGATTGTAGTGTTGTGCACGAAGAAAAGTTATACAAACCTAGAAAGACGAAGCAACATGCTTTCAAACCAGACAACAGATTTCAACAAATGTTAGTTGAGGAACAGCCAAAAGAAGAGAGTAACGAGGCCATAGAATGCTTGAATGAAGACAATTCAATAGAATTTGAGGAAGAGGAATATTTGGAAAAGGATGAAACTAGCAGTGAAGTTGACCAACTTAAACTACACGATTCGGAACCTGCAAATCTCAGTACGAATGATCGCTTGGATAGATTAGAAAATACTTTGTTTATTGTATTATCAAAATTAATATTCTTGCAGACAAAACAGTGATTACCACACCTGAACTTTCTCCTAGTATTGACGAACGATTGGAAAAATTAGAAAGAGCAATGTCTACAGTTTTGGCGAAATTGGATATTCTTCTAGATAAAACAGTTATTCCGGTATCCATGCGTCGCAAGAGAAATGACATAGGATTTCAAGTGGTCAGTAGCATAGAAGAGCTGTCAATTTTAGAATCAAACTTGGCCCAACCAGATTATTTCAATGAAGTTTCGTCATGGTTAGAACATAACATATGGGAAATCACCCCCGAAAATAGGATGATAGAAATTTTGGATCTAATTTTTTCAAAAAATTTTTTGACCCTCTGTAGTTGGACCGGCATAGGTAAGGGAAAAGAAAAAGTTCCTATGATGACACATAAAAATATTCTTGAATTATTTAGACTTCATGGCAGCACAGAAGAGGCTGTGGTCACCGATAAAGTTTTGGCTCGTTTTTTTATGAAAAGCTCAAAAATGCAACAAAACGAGCTTATTCGAAGGGATTGCGAAAAAGTACACAGCACAAGTTCGAATCTGTTTGAATTCATTGTTTTGTTGTATAACAATAAACTATGTGAATTTATTATTTCAATGTATGAATTAAAGGAATAAAAACATAAAGATCGGGTGTCCTGGTTTGTACTGCAACTATCTTGCATTTGATATCGTGAAAATTGAACGTAGTTTCCGCCCCTGACAAAGTTGATAATTTCCCAGCATAAATATTTAAAGCAGATGATTTGATAGGGTATTCAAAATAATCCCATTGCTTCAGGACTTCTCTGCCATGAAAGCTATGTAAAGAGGAAGAATTAGAATCTAATTTAATGAACCGGACAATTTTTTTCTGTTTCGTCAATACCCAACCATCGCGATCGTTGTCTTGCATTTTAAAATCTATGCTATTAGTGTTTTGTGTTTCTCCTTTGTACTGATAAAAATTTTCCAGCTCCGATAATCTGTTTATAATTTGTTGAAGCTCTTGTCGTCGACCACGTAGTAGGTTTTTCAGAACTTGTAACAAATTTTCAAACGGGTAAGTTGACAAAGTAATTAACGGTCCGAAAAAAAAAACACTTCTTCGTACACATGTAAAAGATTGTGCACATTACTTGTGAGAAATTTGTCTCCATAAACATTACTGTACTGGACAACGAATTCTTTTAACATTTCGTTTGCAACATGCCAATTATTTTTATACACGTTTGTTGATAGCATTGTAATAGAGCAAAACAGTAGCATGAAGTGGTTATATACATAATCCGGTAAAACATCTTTAAGCACTACTATTCCGGCATAATGCAAGAATGAACTAAATTCTGTTGCTTTCCAATATTTTAGTACGTTCAGACCTCTAAATGGTCTGTGTATTTCTGATGGAAGTTTGATGCGTTGCAACAATTCCGAAATTTCACTGATGGCAGAAGCTGATAATTTTGCATGCAATCCTAGTGTACCATCTCTCCAACCTAGAAGCAATCTTCGCTGCACTCCCAAATCTATCAGGTGTAACCTATCTGATACAATTATGTCTCGAATCATATTCAAAAATGGAATTTCAAGCAATGGGCTACATTTCTTCTGATGTTGTCTATATGCTTTAGCTCGGAAATTCTTATCTGTGCGCATTTTATGATTCACCCCTTTAAAATAACAGTATGTGAATCATGGTTGTATTCTCCGTGGCATGTGCATTTCAAGCAACTATTATATCCATTGAAATTTGTCACTCCTGTAATGATAAATATTGATTGATGATATTTAAACCTAAAATTCATGTTAGCTTTGTTATTTTGTTACCTTTTAGAAAACATCTAGCTGGAGAATCAGCTATAACTGCTCGAAGTTTGATTGCAATGGTTACACCATTGATGGTTGTTCCTTTCACCAATATTATCTTTAATTCTTCAACCAATTTCTTCAAATATTCATCCGCATTTCCCGGCTTGGTATTGCCGCAAAAAATCCCAGCAATCATTGGACGAACATTGGGCATATCATGTATATTGAAGAGAATCGGCCAAAACTGGAGACTGCTACTTTTGTAAAGAGGTAAACCATCCACAAATAAATTGAGCGACAGTGTTTCGAATGGTGGTCCCTGTTTACTAAATTTTAGAGTTAGATATTGATTATAACCAAAAAGATATATTATCTTACCAAAAGAAGGATGAAAGACATTTTTGGATTCCATTATACCAAAATTGACCTCCATCAATCTTTGTTATTTCCGCCGGAGTCCTCTTTGTACGAAGCAGCGTTCTAGCATTTTCTGGAAGGTTTACTGAGTCGATATTTGATTTTAATAACTTTAACATCATGTTTATGGATTGATGTGTTTGGTTGGTGTATAAAGCCCAAAATTGCATTCCTTCTTCAAAGTCCATAGTGTCAAACTCATTAGAATCGGTTGTTACAGCCCCGTATTCATCTTCAGAATCTGAACTATCAGAAGATTGAACATCTGCAGCAGTAATTATCCCTAACAAAAAAGAAAAAAATATGCTTTTAGAATATGTATCTATATTCTGTTCTAACGCGACAAACCTGTAGTACCAAATATTTCACTCCCAACGGAGTTGTTCACATTAAATAATGACCGCTTTATACTGTCGCGTTTTCGATATATTTTTCCAGATCTTTTTAAAACGCGCGAAAACATGTTTGTTTGTGTATTCCGTTAATAATTTTTCACTCAGGTGATTTACGACGCCGTCATTTGACAGATGATAATATTTTGGTCAGTTTGCCAGCAAAGTTCCATAGAGTACCGTCTTTCAGTCTTAAATAGCTATGAAGTTCCACCAAGTTCGGTACGCGTTATTAAAAAGCCTTAAAGTTCGATCGTCAACCCTGCAGATAATACTAATCAGCCGCAAAGTTCCAAAGGGTACCGTGTGCTTGTTAAAAAGCTTTATGGTTCCACCAAGTACCGTTTCATCTCTTAATCAGCCACAAAGTACGACATCGGACCGATTTTTCGCTAAACAGCCCCAAATCAGCTATGGAGTTCAAGCTGGCTATTTGGGAAGGTGGCTCTTGTCAAAGTGTCAAAGACGGACGCCGGCAATAATCTCATTGCTGCTGCACAAGTTAGATTCGTTAAATGAAGAATGAATATTGAGTGAAGTGATTGTGAATTATCAGTAAATTGTGTAAAATTTTGTATAAAGGATTTAAAAATATACACATGTGTTTAAACGAAACAAATCTTGTTGTTTATTTCATCGATGACGCTTGCTTGAAAATAAAACACAAAGAAAAATAATCCCTGGCATCGTGGCATAAGGAAGCTGCTTAGGCGCTGTTTGAAAGACCCACATAGAACTTTGATGCTGTTTATCTACTGCAAAAGGCGAATTAGAGCAGCGATCTTTAGCGTGCCAAAATGAGCTGCTTAAGCAATTCTGGCTATTTGGGATGATCCGGAAAATACCTCGCTCGTGAGAGGTTCAAAGCATTTTTTACACATGTCTTGACAAGAAGGTGCTTGAGAGCGACGTGATGCACGGCCTGTTAGCTTCACGTCCCTCTAAATGTCTGGTTTGCCGTCAGCAAAGTTGTGGTTCATGCCGGTGATGCACAGATTGACCCGTAATGTCGTTCGTAGGTTTTTAGGTGCAAGAAAACATAAAAGATTTTTTACCCAATTGAGTTCCACCAACACTTATGCTGGTTCGATATAGCTTCGTAATCATTAAACGGCATAACACGCGAATGGCCTCGTCAGGCTGGAAATAGACGAACCGAGATCGGCGCGGTACCGCGAAATTCGCGCCTTGTTTATAACAGTTGTAGAACAGTAGAGCTGTCAAATCTTCCGCGCCTCCAATCGCGCCTGCTGTTTCCCAGAGATACCCAACTTCGGTATTGCTGAGATTTTCGCGATAGCGCGAACCGATTATTTTTACTTTTTCTGGCGGATTTGTGAGAAAACTCGTGTCAAGAAATAAGTTTTGTATTTTATTTTGCATAAACTATGTGAAATAAATAATTTGATTCGCAAATTGATAGAAAAATATTTCTTCTTGGCACATTCAATCGTCACCAGACCTCGGATGGTTAAATACACGAACCGCGATTATCTCGCCTATCGGTCAGATTTTGTAACATAATTGACAGCTCAAATCATACCCGATTTTCGCGGTACCGCGATGATCTCGGTTCGTCTATTTCCAGCCTCAGAAGCGGCACGGAATAAATACATTATTAACCGTAGAGTTGGCAACCAGATTTACACACGTAAGTTGGCAACCGGCATACCCGGTATTCCACACGTTTTGATGTAAAAAATTCACGATTTTCATAGGTAAACAATGCTTTCTATATTTTAATGCTGTAAGCAACCCAAATAGCCAGAATTGCTTAAGCAGCTCATTTTGGCACGCTAAAGATCGCTGCTCTAATTCGCCTTTTGCAGTAGATAAACAGCATCAAAGTTCTATGTGGGTCTTTCAAACAGCGCCTAAACAGCTTCCTTATGCCACGATGCCAGGGATTATTTTTCTTTGTGTTTTACTTTCAAGCAAGCGTCATCGATGAAATAAACAACAAGATTTGTTTCGTTTAAATACACGTGTATATTTTTAAATCCTTTGTATTGATGAATTATACAAAATTTTACACAATTTACTGATAATTCACAATCACTTCACTCAATATTCATTCTTCAATTAACGAATCTAACTTGTGCAGCAGCAATGAGATTATTGCCGGCGTTTGTCTTTGACACTTTGACAAGAGCCACCTTGAACCGATGTCATGCATTAAAAAGCTATAAAGTTCCACCAAGTTCAGCACCCTTTCTTAACAAGCCTTCAAGTTCCATCATGAACCCTACACATAGTGCTAATCAACCGCAAAGTTCCAACAAGTACCATGTGCCTGTTAAAAAGCTCCATAGTTCCGCAAAGTACCGTCTATCTCTTAATCAGCCACAAAGTACGACATCGGACCGATTTTTCGTTAAACAGCTCTAAATCAGCTATAAAGTACGAGCTGGCTATTTGGGTTGGGATCTTTCTGCAGGCCAGCAAGACACACATTCTACCGTAGTGTCGCAATGCCGTTTTATGTTGCTACACCTTTATCCATGCCGATGTATAGTTATCTACAAAATAGAAATTACACAAATCGAAATTAACGCAATCTCAAACGCCGAGCAATCACAACATACCTGCCCTCTTGCAAATCATGTCCTACAGCGGCACAGCAGCTCATTTTGTTTATCTGCATGGTGAAGAAGAGCACGCCTTGTTAATCTAATGCTTAAAATCAATGATTTCGTAAAAAAAAAAACTAACCCGTCACTGTATGTTTGGCCTGCTCAAATGTTCACGCTGCTGCGTGCGTGCGGCGATTTTATGCGTTGCACGCCAAATCTAAGGCCCTAACCCACTACAGGCGGTCCCCGAGATACACGGTTAATGGGGACCAAAAACGGCCGCAAATTACCGCGTAACTCGAATTTCCGCGTAAGTCGAATCTCGTGATTTCCAGCTAAAATATCACTAATTTTCGTGTTATTTTGCAAGTAGGAGGCGGTTTTAGTCACTTTATGAATTATTTGATATGGTTCTGACTGAATATAACAGTTTTAAACAATTTGAAATTATTTTTAACATTCGATCAAAACGGAAATTATTTGGCAATTTACATTTGATGTGTCAAATCAGTACAATTTGCTCAAAGAATTGTCAAATTTAGAAAACCGCGTATCTCCGAATCCGCGTATAAGAGGTACCGTGTATCTCGGGGACCACCTGTATAATTAGTAACATTTACACTAAACTACAATCGATTTCGATGCAAATTATCAACAAAATTCTGCACTCCAGATTTACATCAGCCAACGAGTTTGTTTACATATAACATGCGTCCACATGTGCGAAAGAGATGGCATGACACAACGAGCGAGACATACACAGCTCGATATATGATGCGGGTATAAATTGTCACCAACACACCGAAAGGCATATGGACAATGGTGGACGAAGCGTTCGAAGTGAAGTGAGACAGCGGGGCACAAAAAACTCACCTCGAAACGAGCACTGTAGGCAAGCAAAGAACGGGTAGAGAAAACGAGCGAGATGCAGCGGTTTTGTTTACGTCAAAAACCACTCGCCATGTTCAACGGGTCAAATCGTTAAACTAAACAAAACAAGATTATCATCTGCTCACGGACAACAATACACTTTTAGCACGAAAATCTTCACAGAGAGAGAGAAAGAAAAATCAAACGGTCCGAGGCCCGGGAAGCTGGAGCCGGATCCGATCGCTCCCACCAGCTGGTCCTGAGAAAAAGAAAAAGAACCGCGGTCTTTGTAGGTCAGATCAGTGCAGTGCGTGGCACAGAAATTCGGTCAGTAGCTGTGTGTGTCCGTTTGCCACGGATTCTACCTCGAGCTCACGCTACTGTCCCAACGACTGATAGCAGAGCAAGTAAAAAACCGACGTGGGAGGACGAGCGATAACACACAGAACGCACAAAAACCGTCGCTCCACTTCCGTCCAGGAGAGACCGCCCACCACACTCTCCTTCCCTCACCTCGATGACGATCTACAATTTGTACATCTTCGACAAGCTTGGCACCCTGTTGTACTACGGCGAATGGAACCGACTGAAGCAATCGGGCATCACCAAAGATGAGGTAAGGCGGGCGGAGGCGTATTGTCTCGCAGCGGAATCGGCACTAACTGTGTATCTTCCACTCACTCGCTCTCGTTTGCAGGAAGCGAAGCTGATGTACGGCATGCTGTTCTCGATCAAATCGTTCGTCAGCAAAGTGTCACCGGTGGAGCCGAGGGAGGGCTTCCTCTACTACAAAACGAACAAGTACGCGCTGCACTACCTGGAGGTACCGTCCGGGTTGAAGTTCGTCCTCAACACGGACAACACGTCGACCGGCATCCGGGAGTTTCTACAGAACGTGTACACGAAGGCAGGTGTTTAGCTCTTAGCTGGAAATCTCTTTATTAACAAGAGTGGGTGTGTGCGTTAAATGGGTTTTGCTACATGATTAGTTTGCTCTTGCTCTCTTTTTTCTCGTCGTATCACTAGATATGGGTTGAGTATGTCGTACGGAACCCGCTTTGGACGCTCGGTACACCCGTCACGTCCGACATTTTTAAGGCAAAGCTGGACGAATTCGTGAAGCAGTCGCCCCTGTACGGTTCCAAAATCATCTAACCGCTCGTGCAGTGTACGCAGAGACAACATGTCCTCCCGGCCACCTAACCCAATCCATTCCGCAAAAAAAAAAAAAAAAAAAAAACATCTCGCCTATCCCCCATTTAGTAAACTTTCCGCTGCTTCCGGTACTCGGTCAGCCACTTCTGTATGTTCTGCACGTGGACGGCACGGGCCCGCGTCACGGATGCCGGATCGGCCGGATTGGACGCGCGCAGATCGAGATGGTGGGCTCCCTCGGGGATGAGCACAATCTTGACGTTCTCGTTGCTCGAGCGCAGTACGCCACCGCCGGACCACGGATCCAGCAGCCCGTTGCTGAAGACGATGTTCGTAATGCTCGCACTGTGCAAAAAAACAGAAACAAACAAAAAAAAAAAAAAAACAATCAAACAAACCAAACCACGGACAGAAAAATTAACGTTTCTGGCTGTTAAAAAACAAAACTGAATGCTATAGCAAATGTAAAGTGTAAACTCAACGTAGCGAAAATGATGCGATTGAAACCCCCCGGATTTGTGTTTTAAACAGACGCTAATCGATTAAAGAACGTTACGCAGACACACTGGCCGCAACACTTTTGCACCGGGTCTTACAACTTACTCGAGAAATTCACCACCGTAGTTGAGCAGCGCGTTGGCCGGGCGCGGATGCACGCCGTACTTCTTGAAGCACTTGTCCGCGTACGTCTGCATGTTCCACTGCTGTGGCGGGAACATGTCGTGCACGCCGTCCGCACAGATCGGCATCACCATCTCGGTGCACGCCTGAAAGTCCCAGCCCCGGTCGCTGATGCCCGTCCCGTCGTACGACGAGTTGATGTTCAGACAGGCCGCCTTGCCGTCGTAGTTGTAGTAGATCGACAGGGCGGACTGCAGATGGTCGAGCAGCTCCACGCCGGTGTAGTTCTGCGCCAGCCGGCCGCAGAACTCGCGCACCGGGTAGGCCGGCACCGGCGCCAGGAAGCTCGACGGGTAGGGATAGTTGATCATCGCCAGGTTGCCGTACACGTCCGTGAGATAGTCGAACAGCGTCTCGGTGACGTCCGTCCCCTTGGTCAGGTTGGTGCAGAATTTGAACTTTTCGTTCAGCAGCCGCAGCCCGTCCGCGCTGGTCGAGTAGTTCTGCAGCGTGGTCCACGAGCGGCGTATGTTGTCGGCACAGTCGGCCGTGTACGCGACCTGGTAGACGGACGTCAGTATCTGGTTGAAGATGCCGCAGTCGGTCACGCCCGCGAACTGGCGTACCGGGGCGGACGCGGCGATCGCTCCCGCCACCAGGTGCGGATACTTGATGCGTATCCAGGCGGCCAGCATGCCGCCGTACGAGCCCCCGAACGCGATGACCGGCCGGGCACGGGTGGTCCCGTTCGGGGGGTTTAGCGTGCGCAGCACCAGCGCAAAGTCGGCCAGCGCCTGCTCGGACGTCAGGTAGCCGAGGTTCTTGGGCGAATCGTACGAGGCATTGCCGAACGGCAGCGAGTGGCCATAGAACCGATGCTCGACAAACAGCAGCGTCGCCTTCAGCTTCGGCGCCAGCTCCCACATGAAGCCGGTGTTTTGTGCGAACAGCTCGATGTCGCCCTCATTGCCGGCGTAGAACAGAATCGGGCTGGCCGGCAGATCGGCCCCGCCCGGCGCGTACGTATCGTTGATCAGGTAGCTGGAAAGAGTGGCGATACCGGAAGCGGTGGAGCATTATTGGCGGGGCATTGAAGCATTTTAGCGCCGTAGCTCGCTACACCTACCGTAGCTTGAACGTCGCCTCGCCGGTGTACGTAAAGTGGTCGATTGGCACGTCGATCGTTTTAGTCTGATACAAGTAAGTGGCCGCCCCGTCCCGGACCGCAGCTGATAGTCCGGCGATAAGCGCGACCCATAGCGCAGCGGTCATCTTGCGCACGTTCCTTTCTGCGTGCGTTGCTCTTTAACCGGGGCAACCGAGCACTTTTGCACCAAACTGGCCATACACATGGAGAGGTGGGGGGAAAGGAGAACAAACGACATCAGTTATAGGCGAATGATGATCGGCGCCCAATGAACGCCTAATTAAGCGATTATCGGTACGCTCGAACGTATGTGTTATTGTTTTCTTCCCCGATCCAAGACCGGGCCAAGCTATCATCTAGTTCTTTAGCATATTGTTACTATTTTGTTAAGATGAAGGAGATAAAGGTAATAATTGGCACTTACCAAACTGCTGTGTGTATGAAACAAGAGCGATGTTTGAGGCGAACTGTTTTCTTCTGCCGTCTCTATCTCCGACAACAACCGATCGATGCTTGGCTACGGCGGTTGGCTGACTGACTGATCACAGTGCTATCTGTGCCGCTTGGCCGCCAGTCATCCGTCAATGCATTTTATACGCCCCAATGGCGGTCAAGCGATCTTTTACGCCAGGGATCGACAACCGTTTCCAAGTCGCAGAAATAGTGAAATTGCACCTCCAGCCGGTGCTCAACAAATATTTTTTATTTTTTTACATTATGCGTTGTTTTGGCAGTTCTCATTGAATTAAATAATTTCATGTTGCGCAAAACAATAGTTTTCGTCAATTAAGCTCTCCAAAGCGTTTAAATTAGCAATCTAGGATCTTATTTTTTAAAACAAGAAAGTATTTTTTATTGAAGAATATTCTAAAAGAGAGACGTTGAGTAATGTGATGTATCATTTAAACAAGACACACATTGAAGGTGACTTTTATTTCTTGCAGTTGTGCACACATTTTGTTTGCATGGTTCTAAAACCAATTCCGGTATTAAGATTGACAAGGTTTGAAATCTGTTCGATAATGAGCCATTTCAACAGGAACTCGGTAGGACTACGAATACACCTTGTCGACCACATCTTTTTTTGTTTTTGTTGCGAATAATATAATGAGCGCGGTGAAAACCAGCAAACGTTTCGATTTGAAGCCACGGTTTATTACATATACTTTACTGTACAACTTCTACTAAATATCTCACGCTGCTCATGTGCTACCGGGTATGGATTGTCGACCGAAACTGGAACTGTACCGGTTGCAGACCGGGAAGTATCGTACCGAATCTGAATCCGGAATTGTTATAGGTACTGTTGCAGAAAATTAATGCAATCGGGAGCTATGAGTTCACGAGTGGTTCCTTCACCGATACGGTTTCGGAATCAGTTCCCGGACCAATATGGGTTCAGTATCAGTTCCAGGACCGATATGGCTTCAACATTAGTTCCTCGATCGGTAGAGGTTCATAATCGGTTCCAGGACCAGTATGGGTTTATGATCAGTTCCAGGACCGGTATGAGTTCATTCCCGATTCCAGGAACGGTATGGGTTCATTATCAGTTTCAGTACCGGTATGGGTTCAGTATTCAGGACCAGTGCAGATTCAGTATTAGTTCCAGGATTGGTATGGGTTCAGTGTCAGTTCCAGGACCGGTATTGGTGCAGTATCAGTCGCAGGACCGGTATGGGGTCATGATAGGTTCCAGGATCGGTATGAGTTCATTCTCGGCTCTAGGATCGGTATGGGTTCATGATAGGTTCCAGTGCAGACATGGGTTCATGATAGGTTCCAGGACTGGTACGGGTTCAGTATCCGTTCCAAGACCAGAAGGAGTCAGTATCAGTTCCAGGACCGGTATGAATTCATGATAGGTTCTAGGACCGGTATGACTTTAGTATTAGGTCCATGACCAGTATGGGTGCATTATCAGTTCCACGACCGTTATGGGTTCAGGTTAAGGTCTCTTAAGTGGTTGTCATCAGTTATTGATTTTATGTGGGTTTTAAAGCTCATAATTTCTGCGTACACTTCTGAATGCAGCGGACCCTTGAAATTTCGTTGCGTAGCCCTGTAACCTGGCCAAATTAACTTAAAATGTACAACATCAACGCGTTTGCATGTTTTTTTTTTTTCCTTCTCAAATGATAACTAGCTTCTGCTTCGGTAGGGAAATTTGTGCTGTGACGAAAGATGGAAAATTTTATTGGAAACCTTTGTTTTTTCTCTCTCCTGCTCCCTTCCAACGAACAGCTGCTCGTGGGAGGAAGGAAACAAAAACACTATGATAAAATAATTAAAAAAAACGGATGTGGAATCAGATCTGACGAATCCATGCGTTTGACATCAACTGCCGCGAGGCACCGGAAGGCTGCTAGCAGCTTCATACATAATAGGAACAAAAGCGCTTGTTTTGTTTGCTAATACGCTTAAATGTGTGCTAGGCGGATCAATGTGTCGTACGTGTATGTGTTTGTGTGTGATGTGTGTGTGTGTTACGGGATTTAAATTCGCCAGACGCAGTTGCGCGACACGAGAGAAAAACAAACAGTGATTAGATGAGCACGGTCGGTTGCACACCGCAGTGGCGCGCTTTGGAGATTGGGCAGATGATTTCGGACAGATTTATGGCGGTGGATCCGCGGGCCGTTTTTCCCGATCGGCAGGCGAACTAATCACGCGTAGCGGAACCATCCTACGGTCACGTATGGTTGCGCGCCCCCAACGAGCAGCGAGTGTGTGGTGCGGAGTTGATTGGGGATTCTTGGCATGGGGGGGGGGGGGTCGTGCACAGCAGGCGGAAGCAATGCGTGCATTGTTGGTCTGCGCGACAAGACGCGTTTGCCAATAAGATAAACGACAGGATGGCGGGAAGCAGAAGATGGATGGTAATGATGATGACGATGATGATGATTTTTCTCGGTCACGCTGGGGCCCGGACGAAGGTGGCTGTGGGTCTTGCGGGCGCGGGGGAGGGGCTACGGTTTATGGGCGCGGTTTAATCGTTTTCGAAGCCGGAGGCGGAATTTTGCTAAATCCCGCCGCGTCAAACACGGGAAGCAGCTCGCGCACACGCCCAGGAATGCTACCGTCGATCATACGCCTGGAGGAAGAAACAAAAAAAAAGGCGAGGGAGAGGAAAGGACATTAGTGCGGTACAACGCGAATGCCGGCGGCTCCGGGCTGCACTTACGTGCCCCGTTTGGTGGCAATCTTGGCCGCGTGCGGTGGTAGCTGGGCCTCGGTAGGGAAGAAGGTCGCCCCGTAGAAGTCCAGCCCGTTCTGCAGTAGGTGATTGTACTCCTCGAGCGAGGCGAGCGTGATGCGGATCGGGGGCGGTGGCGACTCTTTCTGCAGCGCCACGTCCTGCTCGTCGATCGGCTTGGTAGTCGGCAGCTTTGGCACCTGGGGCTTCGTTTGGGACGCACCGGTGGCTGTTTTTAAGGTGGTGGGGTGGTTTAGTAGGATGGAGGTGAAATAAAAAAAAAAATCACGACCGCAACAGCACGTACAACGGGATGACGGATTGTGTGGAAATGAGTGGAGAACAAAAATTTGTTGGAAGAACAAGACAAAAAGAGAAGAAACAGAAAGAGAGAAGGAAAGATACCGAATCAGTGGCTCTGCGCGGGAAGGGTGGAGCGTGGGAGGCCACTTACCGGTCGCGTGCATCTGACCGGGATCCGGCTGGATCGCGGGCTTCTGATACTGCACGACCAGCCGGACCACCTCGACCACCGAGTTGAAGCGGTACAGCGAGTGCCGGATGTCTTCCTCCGGCAGGTCCTCCGGCACGTCGAATACGTACAGCATGAACGTTTTCTGCGGCCGGCAGGGGATGGCAATCTTTTTGTAGAACCGGGCGCCGGTCACCTTATGAAAGCCCTTCTTGAACACCGCCTGGTAGTCCTCCGGGTTGGAAAACTTGAACAGTATTCCGGTGGCGGTTTTCGTCAGGCTGAAGCAGCCCTTAAAATTCATCTTCTCGCAGATCAGCGCGGCCCGGTCCATCGAGAGCTCGTGCGAGGGCGTCAGCAGGAACGCGCCCTTGGCGAGGAAGTTCTCGCTGTCCGACACCTCCGAGTCGTCGTCGTCGGACGCGTTGACGGCCCGGCTGGCCGCCCGCTTGTCGTTCCACAGGACGTCCGACATTTTCGGGCTGCCGACCGTTTGCTTGGCGCCGGACGGCATCAGGTTGCTGGAGCTGCGCTGCCGCCGGTATTCGGACAGGTTCTTCTCCTGCTCCACATCGGATGTGTTGCCAATGTAGGACATTATCGGGTCGAAGTAAGACTCACTTTGCAAGGCAACACTTTAGAGACACGTTGGAAACTACTCGAAGGTTTTGTTTTTAACGGCCCTCTCCCGGGAACTTCCGACACTTTCCGGCACTCAGCACAATGGCACAAACTACGGCGAAGAATTTCGGTTTAGCGGTGGTTTGATAGAAGAAGAGGTTGAGAGGTATGTCCTGCCGGCTGCTGCTGCTACTGCTGCTGCTGCTACCACTGCTGGCGACACAAACTCCGAAAGAAACCCACTAGCCACGATCTGGGATGTTACACCACAGCTGGCGTAATGAGACGACAATCTGCCGACCGTTTGCTTTTATACCGCATACGCGTTAGGTGGCGCAGAGTTATGCCTGGGTAGGTTGAACCATTTTTCCCAGCCAGCCAAGTTCGATCACACACCCCCATCCTCGCTGGCACCAAGTGGTCGCTACACCCCGGATGAGCACGGAGCATCGCCAAAAACTCGCGCAAGACAATTTGAATTGTTTCAAATCAATTTGAGCTCACGCATGTAGATTGCAGACTATGGTGGTGTATACCCGCTCGCCCCGACCACCCATTCTCGGGTAGAGGGCACACGCCCGTGTGATCGCAATCTTTCGTGGCAGGAATGGGGAGGTGCTGCGGCATCCAAACCAAGCCCGAGCGTCATCCGTTGTGCTTCATTTGCCACATAATCGGTAAAGTCGGGCGGTAAAGTCGTTGCACATGTCGCGGGAGGATGATTTGATGGGAGACGAGTGAGGAAACGATAAAATTGTGCTTGAACCCTGTAACTACTCAGGTACGAAGCTGCTACTGCTTCTTAACTCAACAAAAATTCTTTTTCTTAAAAAATAGCTTTTCTCAAACTTCAGCAATTTCTTGCAGGCAAAGGAACTGGAGAAATGGCGTTTATGGCCCATGGAAAGCTTTCTGGGCAATTTTGATTCTGGCGTAAAGACCTGACCCTTAGATGGTCCTCTGGCAGTTGCCGTTTGAATGCAGACGATACACACACTATCCCGTCCTCACCCTGCCCTGTTATGGCCCTCGACTAACAAGATCTAGATTTGTCGCCAATAGAATACAGTTGCTAGTAGTGGTGGAAGCACTGAATCGGTCCTACCCGGTTCCGATTTCGTGTTCGGAATCAATTCCAGAGCCGATACCGATGCTGGAATCGTTTCCGACTCTGGTGTCAATTTCGGCGTTGACTTTGGAATCAGTTCCGGAGTTGACTTCGGAGTCAGTTTCGGAGTTGACTCCGGAACCGATTTCAAAGTTGACTCCGGAGACGATTCCGGAGTTAACTCTGAAATCGATTCCAGGACCGCCGATTCCGGTGCTGGAATCCATTCTGATTCCCGAGTCAATTCCGGAGCCAATTCTGGAGTTGACTCCGTAGCCGATTTAGAAGTTGACTCCGGAATTGGTTCGGATCGGGATCGGAATCAGATCAGGAATTAGAATCGGCTCCGAAATCGGAATCGACCTGGGATTCGTTATATGCACTAGTAGGTAGTATTGACTGCAAAAATGGAAATAGCTCCGGAGTGAGAATCAGTTCTTGCTTTGAAAGAAATTTCAGAAGCGACATTAGTCCGAGAATCTCTATCAGAATACATCGTTTACAAGTATTTTTTTTATTCTTTACGGCTAACAATGCGTAGCATCATTGGATCCAAAAGCCCATTCTTATGGAGATGACGAAACCGACTCCGATTTCGAAGCCGATTCAGGAACCGATAACGAGCTGATTCCGATTCCAAAGCCCAATCCATTTCCGGAGCCGATTCCGGAAACTAATTCTAGACCTACTATCTGGAATCGATTCTAGACAAATGCAGAGAGAGCTGGAGTCGATTCCGACGAAAACTTCATTTTTCCCATCACTAGTTGCAACCGATATTCAATATCGCACACTTTTTACGCCTCATTGGCTCGCAGCTCGCCGACTTCGCATTATGTTTGTGCGCTCTCCCTGCTGCGCTCAACGGATCGGTTCTACGTCACATGAGCCGGGAGTGCGTGGCTCCCCTGCAGCGGCTATTCATTTCCCATTCCAGAGCTCATAAATTCTTGCGAATGCATTTAATCTCCATCTCGTGTGTGGGATGACTTTAGGTAAGGGGTGGTGATCTTGGTTTGTGCTGTGGACCCTTCCAATCCATGGGCGGAGGCGACGCACAACAGTCGAAAACGATTCCGTTTCGCAGCTTTGCTGATCGGCGAGAATTGCCGTTCGATCGCCGATATTCCCTCGCACTTTCTCGAAAAGTATTACCAAAGGGGAAAAATAAAACAGCTTTTTTATTGCTGTTTCTTGAGTATGCGTATCTCATTTTGGTTACTTTTTCGCTACGTACGCGTATCATAGTGTGTGGGCGATTTAGTTTGTTTGTTTGTTTATTTGTTTGTTTGTTTTATTCAAAATTTATCCTCCTGCACGACGCGTTTGGTTAGCTTCAGCTCCGGCAGCACCTTCCGGCGGCGCAGCAGCTGCTTCCCGCCCATGTACCGTCGCAGCACCTCTGGCACGGTGATGGTGTAGTCTTCGTTCTGAAAGTTTTCCAGCAGTGCAATCAGCATACGCGGAATCGCACACGCCGTCCCGTTGACCGTGTGGGCGAACGTTTCCTCCTGTCCGGTCCAAACCCGAATGCCGAGCCGCCGGGCCTGATAGTCCGTGCAGTCGCTGCAGCTCGATATCTCGCCGTACATGGCGCGGCCCGGCATCCACGCCTCGATGTCGTACTTCCGGTAGGCCGGTGCGCCCAGCTCGCACGGTGGCATGTCGAGCAGGAGAAAGTGTAGCCCGAGCTGGTCGAACAGCTGCACCTCGATGGCCCGGAACTCCTCCAGCACGGTCGCGGACTGGCCGGGCTGGCATACCGCAAACATTTCCACCTTCGTGAACTGATGCACCCGATAAATGCCCTTCTCTTCCTGCAGGGCAGACGTTTCCGCCCGATAGCAGCGGCTGACAGCCATCAGCTTCTGCGGCAGCCGGTCCGCTGGCAGGACGCGACCGGCCAGATACCCCGCCAGCGCCATCTCCGACGTGCCGGACAGGCACAGCGGCTCCCGCCCATCCCGCCCGTGCAGCTTGTACACCTGGTTCCGCTCGCCGTGCACGCTCATGCCGCAGCTCTCAATGATGCGCCCCGGCAGCACATCCGGCACGGTGACGAGCTGGAAGTTGCGCTGGCGCAAACTGTCCACCGCGTAGCAGATCAGCGCGTGCTCCAGCTCCGCCAGCTCGTCCGTGAGGTAGTACGACCGGTGGCCGGTAAAGTTGCCCAAGTTTTCCATCCGATACAGGTTCATCCGTTTGCAGATGTCGCCAAACTGGAAGTACTTGCGGTCGGTCCGCTTGGCCCGCTCGTTGTAGCGCTCGATGATGCGCGGCTCCGTCCCGTACCCGACCACGGCCGGATGGGTGCGATTGGGCAGTTTGGCCAGTTCCGCATCCAGCTGCGCCTGCAGCGTGCCCCGTTCGCTCTCGGACTGTGGGGCGGCGCGCAGCTGCTCGTTGATCCGCTGGACCAGCTGTATGTCGCCGACGCCCTTTCGGTGCTGTATGTTCGCTTCGATCGCCTGCCGGTTGGCCGGGTTCAGTAGATAGTCCGTGTCGAAGCAGGCCGGCAGCAGGTTGAAGTGCCGCTGGGACATGCGCCGGATTATGCAACTGCCCGGCCGTACCGTGGCCACACACTTTGGTAGAAACATTTTCGGTCCAACCGTAATACTTTTGTCGTACCTTGCTATCGCATTATGCAAGCCGGTCACTCCAACACGGTTTGCACTTTAATTATCGAACCAAAACACACGAACAGGCCGCCGCAAGCCGTTTGTTGTGACGTTTTTTGTTGACAACGAGAAACGTCATATCAGTGTGGCCAGATTCGTTTGGTGGATTTCGGTAGGAACACAAAAATTGTATCGGAAGTTTTTGATAGGTTTTAAAATTTTTAACTCTAAAATGACGTATTGATCGCGGATAGGGGGGAATGGTTCTTATATGCAAAACGAAAATTCCATATCACGAAAAAATACATCTTTTATTTATTTAAAAGATATTGTGTACCTACCAGCATTAACCGTCTTGTGTACGATAAAAAAAACTCTACGTAACCGTACAACCGCCTACCTGTGTAAGCGTATAATAGCGTAAAAAACGAATCTATCTTCTCGCAAGTGAAGAAGCCAACACCCAATGTGATTGTGTGATTGTTGAAAAATGTTCAAAACTTACCGGTTTTTAGTTTTTTTTATGAATTCATTTCTTGTTTATCGTTGTACTTTCACTCTTTATTTTAACTTATCCGTACAATTACAATTACTATATCTTCGCAATACCAGCAACGTCCGTACTCCGTCACGGTTCGTAGGAGAGAGCCCCGAACGCTCTCTTCCTTGCACCCACGATGATATGTCCTCCACCCGAGCGGCACTCATCACTTCGTTCCCAGGGGCCGGCAACCTATCTTGTACTCTACAACAATTTCAACATAATTTACTCAGCTATACACGGATCTTCCCGATTGAAACTTTATTGAAAAGGATTTTTTTGGTACAATATGTCAAACCCGACTCTGGAGCCGTGGGTACGGAGTCGTTGGTATGGAGCCGGCTCCGGAGCCGGTGGAGCGGAGTCAGCTTCGGAGCCATGAGTGCGGAGCCGGCTCCAAAATTGTCTGGTGCCGGTCGGAGTCGGTTTAAAAAAATAACATAAAAAGCATATCTTATAGATCAATGACATATATTTTTATACCAAAAACAAAATAACCAAAAAATGTAAATAACTTTTGAAAGAAACGCAATTAAAACATACAAAAATACATAAGCATCCATTCAAAACTTGCGGCCTAGCCGATTGGGGTGTTGAAATTACTAAATATTTTTGATTGAAAAAAATCTTGATATGATTTTTAAAATTCTAATTTTACTACTACAATGGATCGCCGTTTATCCGGGTTTTTCGGGACTTGACCTCACTCGGATATGCAAATAACACAGATCACCAATTCGTGATTAGGTTTTCGAAAACATTCTTATTTTTTGATAAAAATAACCCAGTTTTTATTAACTTCATGTTTTTCAAAGAAGAATATTTGAAATTTGCCAAGAATTTTTGTGTTTTTTGTTGTGACAATGTGCTCTTATAACCACTTTTTCAAATATCTTTCTCATAACGCAGTGTCACCTTTGTATTGAGCTGTTATTTCTCAACAGCACGGATAAACAGAAAGCCGGATAAAAGGGACCCGGATCTCTGCTCCATCAGTTGGTTATCTCTGCGAAACAGCAGGCGCGATTGGAGGCGCGGAAGATTTGACAGCTCTACTGTTCTACAACTGTTATAAACAAGGCGTGAATTTCGCAGTACCGCGACGATCTAGTTCGTCTATTTCCAGCCTAATAAAATATCGTTATGAACCTTTAAGACAGTTTTCATTCAAATCTAACAAGTAATTCAAATGATATACGCTTTCAATCACGATGAAAATCATCATTCTTCCATACAAAATGTATGGACTACCCGCGTAGGCGGTTGTACATGTGAAGGGTATATAAACTTGAATAAATAATAAAAAACATTTAAACATTTTTGATAATTTTTATTTTTTGCACATGGGTAGAACACATATTTTCTGGGGCATTTTTAAAATGTGATGTCGAAGCGACTTCTTAATCCAAAGTTATTTTGTAATAAAGTTGCGAAACTTACCTGGGTAGGCGGTCGTACACATGACGGTTAAACGGCTTTGAAGGCATTTAGAAGCCATTTAGGGCGGTGGCAACGCTTTTTCGCATGCGATTTTATCGGACGGCCTGTCAAATTTTTATATGGGATTTGACAGATTACGTCGAACGACGAAATCGCACGTCCGACGTTATCTGTCAAATCACATATAAATCTGGTCCGATAAAATCGCATCCGATCAGCGTTTCCACCACCCTTACTCAAATAGCCAAAATTGCTCAAGAGGCCAATTTTGACAAGCCAAAGATCGCTGCATGAATTTGCCTTTTATTGTTTATTTGTTTATTTGTCAATTGTAAATTTTCATAACGTTAACAAATTTTAAAATAATTTAGAGTTAACTCAAAATCACTTCACTTAATATTTCTACTTTAAATAACTAACCTAACTGGGGCACAAACCACGAGACGGCGTGAGTCTTTTACACTTTCACACAAAAGATCCACTTTGTACCGATGTCATGCAATTATCTCCTAATCACCCACAAAGCACGACATCGGAACGATGTTTCGTTAAACAGCCCCAAATTAGTTATAAGTTACGAGCTAGCTATTTGGGTCATTTTGCCTTTTATTCGAGGTATCGCAATGAGTTTTATATAATAACACTTTTTAACGCGTCTGTATTTAAGAAATGAATCATAAAGTCCATTTTTAACAAAGTTAAATAGTTCAGACCTTAATGCAAGAGAACATATCACGTACATAGGAGAATATATCCCATTAATCCTATTAAGAAGAAGAAAAATTATAGCATGTCCAATTCAATCGCACATGACGAAACACAGACACGGGCCTAAGATGTCAAAATTAAACTTCCTATTCTAGTCGCTAGGTATTGTGAATATCTTCATGTAAAGTTTAAAGTAAAAATTATTTGAGGAAATGGTTTTATGATTTGTCGGTCAGATTAGGAAAAAATCTGAGGAAAATCTTTTTGGTAGAAACAATGAAATATTGGTAGTTTTAGGGTGCTCATCTGTGAATCAATATGTACAGTCATTATCTGATATACGCTATCGTACGGGACCGAGCGCAATAGCGTATCTCGAGTTTTCGCGTATAGCGGATTTGTATGGAAAAATAGTTTACACTACCAGTTCGAGGGTTGAAAAATATCGCCACAGAGTTTTGCATTAAAGTTTTTCGTTGTAAAACAGGTATCTTTTGCAAAAATTTAATCCAAAATGCAAAAAGAACATTAAGGAAATTCAAAAAGAGCATAAAATATTTCAAAGTATTGAAATATTTGCAAAAAACACATGGAGCTGTCAAATTTAGAGCAATCGCGTACTGCGAATTCGCGTATATCGAGTATCGCGTACTGCGGATAATTGCTGTATTTCAAAAATCGGAAGGAAGGATACAGATTAATCGGTATTTCTGGTCACTCTGCGTCACATCTAGAGCGGCGCTAGTTCCCTTAGCCACAAAATCCGCCGTTGCTATAAAATCTACGACGTCGAGTAGACGTCGAGTAAACGTCTAGTAGACGTCGAGTGAACGTCGACAAGACGTCGAGGCTACGAAATAGATGACGTTTTGAAATAGATTTCACGGCGAAAAACACCAAAATTATGGATGGTTTTGCTGATTTTTTGTATAGAATAGCAAGTTGCTGATAGAATAGCTGAGTTGTATAGAATAGCAGCCACAAAAAATAAATTTTATAGATGGCTAGAAAAAGATGATTCTTGCCCTCCCCCGCATTCCTTCCTTGTCGGTAGTGTCGATCACACCAGCTGCTCATAGGCTGCTAGTGGTGGGAGTGATAACGCTTGTCTGCTGTCTTCTTTATCCGTTCTTCCAGATCACAGATGCTTTGTGTGACGTCGCTTCCCACCACCTCCTTCATTCCCCTCTTTCACCAAGCTCCTGGCTCCTGGCCTGGCTCATGGCCGCACCTGCGGCTCCGGAGCCGACTCCGCACCTACGGCTCCGCATCTCCGGCTCCACACCAACGGCTCCGTAGCCGGCTCCGGACTAATGATGGGTCACCGGAATCGCACCCAAGGCTCGGAATCGCTTCTGAGCATTGCTCGGAGCCGTCCGGAGCCTCTAGTCGGCAGCTGGAGCCGTCGGAGCCGTCAAGAGCCGTTGGAGCCGTTGGAGCTGTAGGAGCCATCCGGAGCTGTCCGGAGCCGTTAGTCGGCAGCTGGAGCCGGTCGAAGCCGTCGTAGCAGTTGGAGCCGACGGAGCCAGTTGGAGCCGATAGAGGCAGTTGGAGCCGTCGGAGCCAACGGAGCCAACGGAGTCGTCCGGAGCCGGTCGGAGCTGTCGTAGTCGTTGGAGCCGTTGGGCTGTCGGTGCCGTCGAAGCCGACGGAGCCAGTTGGAGCCTTCGGAGTCGTTGTAACAGTTGGAAGTATTCTGAAACGTTTTAATTTCCCGATATCAGCGATAATTTCATTTTAAAAACAGCTCACGAGTAAAAAAAGGGTCTTCTTCACTTATTGCTCTGAAGTTTTTTTGTATGTTTTTTTTTTAACAATAAAGTCAAAAATAATTGTTTGCTCCGTATAAATATTTTATTTTATCAAACCCACCTCCCGTCATAGTTCTATTGCACAAATATTTATTATGAAAAATATGTTATAATGGTGTCACCCGAAAGTCGTATTTGCCTCAACAGGTTGCTCATCCCTGCCCACTAATCGATTCGAAAATATAGAGAATGTGTTAAAAACAATAATTCTATTTTCCATTAACTGCTACATTAATTCAGAGCAATAAATGAAGAAGACTCTTTTTTTACTCGTGAGCTATTTTTAAAAATGAAATTATCGCTGATATCGGGAAATTAAAGCGCTTCAGAATAGATCCGACTATTACAACGACTCCGACGACTCCAACTGGCTCCGTCGGCTACGACGGCTCCGACGGCTCCGATGGCTCCGCACGGCCCCGGATGACTCCGACGACTCCGGACGGCTCCGACGGCGCTGGCTGCCGAGTAGCGGCTCCATCAGTTCCGACGGCTCCGACCGGCTCCGGCCACCGACTAGCGGCTCCGGATGGCTCCAGACGGCTCCGAGGTCGGAGTTTTGCACCTAACTTCCGGAACCGCTTCCAATTTTGGCGGAGTCATTCGGAAGCGATTCTGGATTTTTTGTTGAATTCACCCATCACTACACCGGACTAACAGCTCTGCACTCACTGCTCCGTTCCAACGGCTGCGGAGCCGGCTTCGGGCCCACCGTTCCGGAGCCGGCGACGAATCAACGGCTCCGGACCAACGGCTTCGCACTAACGGTTCAATAGAGACATCATTGTATAATAGCTTAATAAAAAAACGAATACAGGTGTCCCCCGAGATACGACTGTATTTGGGACCGAAAAAAAGTCCCAACGCAAGGCGTAAGTCGAAAAAGTTGTATGTCGAATATCTGTCTATGTAAAGTTTATAACCGAAGTTGAAGAGTCAAAATCTATGATATCGTATTTTTTATTTGAAACAATGTTCGATAATGTATTAATTTTACACAAAAAGTCGTTTACACAATATAGATATTCAATATCAGGTAGTTGTGGAATCTTTGGAAATTTGTGTGTAACGGCTCAGAAATTCAAAAATATACATCAATTTCTGCTCGATGACAACTTTTCACTGTCAAAATCAAAATCGTCGTATCTGCGAATCGTCGTAACTCGAGGGGGTCGTAACTCGGGGGACGCCTGTATATATTCTCGCACGTGTGGAAGCCAACACACGATATGATTGCAGTATTGACATGCATGACGTTGTGTAGCATTCGTTAGTCTCGTCTTTCTTAACAATATTCGAAACTAATCGATGTTTTTTTTTTAATAAATTCTTTTAAACATGACCTACTCCGCTATTTACGGATTTCCTCGATTGAAACTTCATTGAAAAAGTTCTTTTGGTCCTTTGTGTTAAAACCTGCTCCGGAGCCGTTGGAGCGGAGCCGTTGGTGCGAAGCCGGCTCCGGCTTCGGAGCCGTTTTGCCCATCACTATTGGCGAATGCTTGACCTTGTGTGAGCGCGCTTGACTTAGGGTTATTCTTTTTTTTCTTCCCGTTTTTTTGGCTGCTGATGCATTGCGCGTTGCCTACAGTCGTCGTTCGAATCTGGATTTGATCAACGCGCAAGTTGTCGTGTGGATGTATGAATCGATTTACCGTTCGAGCTATTTGCTGGTTCGATTGAATAAATGTTTCGTACGGGGTTGAAATTGTTTGTTAGTACAGTTAGTTGCGCTTGAGCAAAAATAATAATAATAATATAATCAATGCACTATCACGCACAGCATACCAGTGTTTAGTTTAAGTTAATGGAATACCATATATTCCAGTGAGGGATGATATCATTCAATACATATTGTCTTTCCATGTTTTTATTCAATAATGCACAATCCCTCCAATCCCCCCCCCCACCCTCTTTCCTTCCCACCCAATGGGGAAGGTAGGGATTTAACACCATGTTGTACCGTCATCTTCCTAATTAACGGGGCCTCCTCTTCGGACGAGAAAAAGGAACATCTCCCTTGCCTATCGGAAAAGGGCCCCGCCTCACCTTGGCTGGTGCGCGCTTCTCGTTGCCGAGATCGTTACTTCTCTCGCATTCGCAGAAGACGCATCATCGTTGCGGATGGTACAGCGCGGTCATATCGCCGTCTGGAGGGTGGCATAGAGAGTTGTGTTCTAGCCCGTCGCTACACTCGCCATTGACACAGCATGCATAAGTGACGTTTATGTTGGCGCTTATGCTGGCCGATGGCGCTGCGGCTGCGCTCGGGGATTGGCTGTGGCATCCGGCCCCGGGGAGCCTGAAATGCCGGTGATGCAGCCGGTCCTTTCACGCACCAAGCTGCTCCACGCGTCCCCGCATTATATGGATGGCTTGGCTGGATTCGGCTGCCCCTCGTTGTAGTGCTGCCCGAACACAACACAACAACATGACCGTCCTGCGTTCAAGCCCCGTTTGATCCTAGTGGCCCAGGACTGCCTATCACGCTAGGGGTAAACCAATTACTAACAGGTCACGTCAACTCGCATGACTTAACAACATGCTCACCATGGGTTCAAGCCTCGTATGGACCGTCTCTCGTAGCAACGGTTAACTATCCGGCATGACCGCGTAGGTCGTTGGGCGGAAAAGAAGAAAGGAGGGGCTGAGGCAGGCAGAAAAGCAATGGTTAATGTGTCAAATAAGAAAAAGATGAAGAAGCTTTGTACGATCCGCACCTCATAAGATTGATGTGGACAATGTGGACAATACAGAAGGAAGAACATCGACTTACAAAAAAATGCATGTTGCTCCCTTCCTGTATGTTCTCCCTGCTCCTGTATGCTCCCTCCAGTTCGCTTCGCTCTCGTCCCCCATTTTTTAAAATCCATCGTCGCTTCGGAACAATGAACGCTGCTACACGCAATCCCTGCCTTCATCTTCTCATCTCACCTCTTCGACTATCACCCTTCCTGCTCCTCCGCTCCCTTCCGCTCTTGTTAGCCCCCCATTTATTTACTCTCTTTCCCCTGCTTTCCTTCCCATTCCTTTTCCTTTTTTCCCCTGTTCAATAATGCTAGCATAGTTTAGAATAACAAATGTAAACTGTATTTGCCGTAAGCCTTAAGGCAAACAATAGTGAAGTGGGTGCAGGGGCGGATTAAGCAGTACACAAACTAAGCGGCCGCGTGAGGCCCCGAGGAAAGGATCCTTCGTAATCCTTCTCTGTCAGAACCATCCGTAAACGATCCAGTTCATTTGTGTCGTGTTGAACTCGTTGCACCCACGGGTCGGATTGGCACCTGCCGAACTACCTAGCGCACTCGCTGAAAACATACCAGCGCTCCATGGAACCACTTGGTCGATTGCAGCCCGTGGCCGATAAGACCCCACAGCTCCCTGCCATCTTCCTAATCTCTTTGCTGTACGGGTGATCTTGCATCCCTCCAATACTGTAGACCGGGCTGTAACGGCTTCTTTACCTTACTTAAACCACGTTATCGGATAGTCAGTTCTTCATACCTGAGGAATGGTCCGGATGAGAATCGAACTCGTCTGCGTTCAATGAGTCTGTGTGCATGTCGAATAGAGCAGCAGAATGACGTTTAAAATGTATTCTGCTGTTTAGTTTAATGGGTATACAATATGCGGCATTTAATTGTTGCTCGTCCGTATAAAATGTTCCAAATCTACACACAACATCATACATGTGCTTTAGGTTTTTTTTAAATTTAGGATCAATGGCCGTGCTGTGTTGCTAAATTGTGTTGTGCTAGTCACAAAACGTTGTCCGTACGGTGTGGTACATAAACGTGCACGAATTTGCGCAGCATTGGGTGTGCCACATCCATTGCTTCTAACAATTTGCCTTTAATTAACTAACGGATCAGGAGGATGATGATCGTTCGCAGCCAATGCCACACATGGGAATAACAAGGAGAAAGAAAACTTCCTCACGTGCGAGAAAGAGCAGCAACAACCACAGCTTTGCGCCTATAACATGGTGAGAATGCGACGGGACACCATCGTCTGTGAGCAAGAGCAAAACAGAAGTTAGAACCATAATCTTCCCATCCATAGTCAGCCACCATAATTTGTGTGTGTGTGTGTGTGTGTGTTCGCCCCATACAAATGGTATAATTTTTATTTTCGCTTGGTCGTAAATCGCGATGAAAGTGAGCTTTTGCGGGTTGGTACCATGGCAACCGTTGCGCCGGCGAACGTTGATGTCTGTTTTACCCTTTTCCATGGTAACACTTGTTTAGCTCACTTGTTTGCTTTTGTTCGACCCGAAACTACATTCGTAGTCTGTTTGCATCCATACCGTTGTGTTTTTGCAGCAAATAAAGCTGCTAAACTTGCATGAGTTGCAAGGAATTTGTTAGCTGCACGTCGGAAACCATCCGCATTCAAACTGGCCGGGAAAGGTGTGGCCCAGCTGAAGTCCTCCTCGTCGAACGAGGCGAAGAGTGACACCTATTCGAAGCACAACTTCGAACCGGACGACGAGGAGGTGTCGATGATATTCGGGTTCGAGGAAAACGATGCCCGCCAGAAGCTGCACAGCTTTCCGAAATGCTCGCGCTTGGTAATCAGGTAGGGGGATGATGGGTTGTGGGGTCGACGTGTTGGGAAGGCATCTTTAAATCGCTCACTCACATTCCTGCTCAGCCCCGATCTGCAGGCCGAGCTGGGGATGGAGATCGGTACCGCCGTCAGCGTGGAGCACCCGTGGAAGGAGATCAAGAAGGAGATGCTGGAGGACCAGCTGCCGGGGAAGACGAAAGTGCAGCGCCAGCTGAAGGACAAGCTCAAGGACATGGAACCGGGCCGGATGATACTGGTGGGCTACCTGCCCGACCAGAGCACCGAGGAGGAGGACCTGTTCGCCGTCTTCACCGACCACAAGGAGACGCGCGAGGCCCGCGAGCTAATCCGCCGGCTGGAGCTGGTGGAGCGGCTCTCGGCGGCGGCCGCAATGCGCAAGAAGGCCCGCCGCTGGCAGACGCGCGGCAGCGAGCAGGACGTGGAAAACTTCATCCCGCTCAAGCGCACGAACGTGGTGAACGTGGAGTCGCAGAGCATCTTTCCGGCGCAGCGCGCCAGCTCGTACCGGTTTCAGCTGCGCCTGGTGGCGGACGCCCGCGACGGCTACGTGGAGCTGGTCCCGAAGACCGCCTTCCACAACATTGTGCGCAAATCGATCGACTTCGGGGTGCAGCTGCGGCCGGAGAAGGTGCACAAGTTCCAGCAGACCGATCCCACCTTTCCGACCAACGCCTGGTCGCAGTATCTGTACGAGATCGGGAGCGAACCGCAGCTGGCGTCGGTGGGCACCGGCGCACCGGCGAGCGCTCCCGCCACCAGCCCACCGGCCGCCGTGTGCCCCAGCAGCCACGTCGAGCAGCTGCTGCAGACGCTGGAGTTTAACCAGATCGACATGTACCGGAACGACTATCCCATCATCTCGCGCCACCGGTCCATCGCCAAGTACGAGACGCCCGCGGTCGAGGAAACGATGTGCTTCATGGACCGGTCGACCTGCGCCAACCGGCACGTGTCTGCGATCGAGTGGCATCCGCAGCTGGCGGGCACGTTCGTCGCCGCCTACGTCCATCACATCCCGAGCGTGCAGATGGCGGTGCCGGGAGCGGCCAGTTCGCCCGAGCTGGAGGGAGTCGTTGGCAAGCGCACCGTACCGACGGGTGCGACGGTCGGACCGGCGGGCCGCGAGGACGCCGTCAACCGGCTCGTCTTCGAGAAGTGTCCCGTGCTGGGGTGGAGCTTCGAGGAATCGCTCGTGCCGCGGCTGTGGTTCGATTCGCCCCGCGAAGTGACGGCACTGTCCTTCTGTCCTTACGACGGCCGCCTGCTGGTGGGCGGCCTGTCCAGCGGCCAGCTCGCGATCTGGGAGCTGACGGACGCCCAGCTGGAACACATCGGGCCGCGAACGAGCGGCCGCGAGCCCGCGAGACACCACGGACAGCATCCAACGCCGGAGCAGTACCGCAGCGAGATCAAGTCGCTGCTCGGCAACGCCAACAGCACCAGCCGCCTGCTGGCCCGTGGCCCAGCGGCCAGCCCTAGCGGCCCGGCCGGCATCGTGCACGGCGCGGAAGCGCCGGAAACGCCGTGGCACGTGCGCCCGGCCGTCATCAGTGCCCTCGAGCGGTCGGCACGCAAACCGATCACCGTGATCCGCTGGCTGCCACAGAACTACCACTGCGCCCCGACCGGGCAGCTGCGCGCCAACGGTGCCGAGGACGGTGCGGGGCGATTCCTGCTGACGGGCGCCCTGGACGGTACCGTGTCGCTCTGGAATCTGGACCTGCCCGTCCCGGCGGCACTGTCGGCACACGCGCACGACAACGAGAAGGGCGTCGGCGAGGCGGAGAGTGTTGGCGCTTTGCCCGCCGGCCTCACCGGCACAGCCATCAACAGCACCGCCCCCGCCGCCGCCACCATCGCCGGTGAGCCTACGACGCGTGGGCTGGCCCGGCTCAACCACGTGTTCCACCCGACCTATCGGGTGCGGTGCGAGCTGCCGCTCGTGGCGCTGGCGCTCGACGAACAGCCGATATCGCTCCGGGCGGGCGGCGGGGTCGGCGGCTTCCAGCTGCCACCGGTCATCTGCCACCAGGCGTTCATTGCCGGCACCCTGCTCGGTGGGCTGTTCTGGGGCAAGTGGGACGGGTACGAGTTCGATCAGGGTGCGATCGTGAACGAGGAGCCGGTGCGCGACCAGGACACCTTCGCCGCGGTACACGACGGGCCGCTGGTGGCAATCGTGCGCAACCCGTTCGTGCCGGACGTGCTGCTGACCGCGGGCGGCACCGTGCTCGCCCTCTGGACGGCCGATTGCCGCCAGTCGCCCATCTTCTGGCGCCCGAAACCGGCACCCGTGACTACCTGCGTCTGGAGTCTCGACCGGCCGTCCGTGTTCTATGTCGGGCTGGCGAACGGTGATCTGGAGATTTGGGATCTACAAAGTACGACCATTGGCCATTTTGTTGTTGCTGTTGTTGTTGCTTTGTTCGAGCTTTTCGGAGACTTAACTAACTGCACTGTCTGCAGGTCGCTTGCTCATGAGGTGCTCCAAGATCCGTTGCAGGACATCCTCGCGATTCTTCAGCCCAGGAATTGATGGCTAGGATGAGGATGAGTCTTTCGTAAAGATTCATTCCAATGAATCTTCAGTGCTGAGTGATTCAGATCTCGAATCAAATCCCCAAAGATTTAAGAATCTCTAAAGAGAGCATCCTTTAAAACTAATCATTGAATATCTAAAGCATCATATCTGTACATAGCTCGGGGTCTCGCGTAAATATGATTTCTGATGGAACGAGAACCAAGAACCACAGCAAAAAACAACATTGATAAGGACTATTTTCTAAAAACAAACAACATTGATAGGGATACGATGGTTGAGGCATGTTATGAGCACACTGGACTCATGCCCCACTAAGAATTAATGGGTTCTACAGCGATCTTCAGTTAGGCACGAGGCGCAGGAGCAGCAAAGCGAGGTCGATGGCTGGATCAGATGAAACCAGGCCTGTCAGAGAATGGATGTCTACATGAATGGGAAGCTACAGCCAGGGTCCGAGCATCCATGAGAATTATGAGCATCCATGAGACGTGTTCCTTTGTGAGCAGACAGATTTGAAAATCTATTCACATTAGGTCCACATTCATTAATCAAAAGCGAAAAAAGAGAAAATCTTTAGAAACTTACTTACTTACTTATCTGGCGCTACAAATTAGGGAAATCCTTAGAAAGCAATTTTTAAATCATTAGATATTCATGCATCGTTCGAGATCTGTGAATATTTAGAGCTATATGAATCTGAAAGCTTGTGATTCTGATTCAATGATGGATTTTGGAGATGCTTTTAGATTAATTCCTAATTCTTATTAAGACCAAATGAAACCTAATGAGACCTTACTGCATCATGGTGCACGCATTAGCTCGTGACTGTAGACAGATAAGTCTGAATGGCTAGTTTCGGCATTAATTTTAGACCGCTTATTTCTAATTTCAATTGAGTTATTGAAACCCTGTATGCTCAGTCAGCGATATAGAATAGACAGCTTCAACTCCTTTGTTTTCAAACACTCTACGCCATTATCAACCCATCTCCCGAATGTTCCAGTTGATGCCATTGCTTCCCACCTCTTTCCTTTAATTTCTTCTCTTCCACTCTCCGCAGTACACACGTCCACCGCCTGCGTCACACTCAACCTCGGCGCGAACGTGCTGTCGATCGTAACGCAGCAACAGCATCGCCGCATCCCCCAGCGCCACCTGGCGGTGGCCGACGGCAGCTGCAACGTGCGGCTGCTCAGCATCCCGGCCGCCTTCGCCGAACCGCGGCCGGGCGAGCGGAAGCGCTTTCGGCAGCTGATACGGGCGGAGCTGGCCCGGAAGCACGACCAGGACGCGTGGGTCCAGCGGTACTACGAGCAGAACCGGGAGCAGATCGAGGCGAAGCTGCAGGCCGAACGGGAGGCCCGCGAGCTTGCCGAGCGGCTCGAGGTGGAGAAGCAGGAGCACGACGACTTCCTGCGCCGGCAGGCCATCGAGGAGGCGAAGAAGAAGGCGATACGGGACGCGGAAAAGCGGGTGGACCTAAGCCGCCGGCTGGAGGGCCGCTGGCGGTCGCGCTACTACCGGGCCCTCATCCGCACCATGATGGCCCGGCGGCACCTCAGCCCGGAGCTGCTCGCCAAGCAGATGCACCCGGAGCGGGAGCGCCGCCGGTACGACGTGCGCAAGCGGGCAACGATCGGCGAGAGTGTGGCCGCTGCCCCGGAAGACTATCGGCGCGTGCAGCAGTCGCTCGAGGGGGGCGATAAAACGCAACCGCCGGGAGCGGCACTGACGCCGGCCGAGGAGGGTGCCCGGTTGCGGGAAACGGTCCGGGCTCGGTTTCGCGAGGAGCTAAGCGACTACCCGCGCGTCAGCTGGGAGGCGCAGGAGGTGCTGCGCAACTTCCGGCTGCCGGCTGAGCTGGACAGTGTGGTGAGCATCGTGGCGAAGGGACGGGCACGCCGCGAGCTGGTGCTGTCGGACGACCGCGGCAACCTGGAGCATCTGGCGGCGTACCTGGCGAAGCAGACGGCCCGCGGCTCGGCAGCCGGCTGCGGAGACGGGCCGGCCAACGGGGACGAGACGACGAGCACCGTTACGAATGGCAGCCCGGAGGGCCGTCGGACAGTCGGGTTGCAGCGCGCCCGCTCGGTCACGTTTATGGACGACGTGCCCAAGCCCAGCCCGGACTTGCCGGGCTAGGCACAAGGGCGCTGGTGTGCAACGGGACTCGAACCGGCCAGAGTCCCGTTAGGAGAGATTGCTTTTCGGAGAGGGGAGGCGCCCGTAACATGACAAACCGAAAGGCAGCCGAAGTTCGAGCTATTGTTCTGGATTTTCGGTCTAGCGGTACTTGTCGCGCCATACCAGGTGACGTCAGCGACCAACCTCGGATACAATGTTGAGCAGAAGTTGCAGTCTAAAGGTTTCACGGACCAGGAGGTGATGCAGAGATGCCGAGGAGCTGATGGAATTCCAACGCCGGACGGACTGGGAAATACATTCTAGCCAATTTCTAGTTAAAGCAAAACGAATACAACCATAGTTACCAATCCCCGAAGTCCTATGTCTTTCTGATGTTCTTGGTGGTCCTAAACAGCATGGTAGAAGATCTTCTGGAAGATTAATCGGCCTCCTGTGGCTAATGGCGTGAGGGGGCAATTTGATGATAAAAATGACGAGTGTTTATCTACTCCACCCACCAACCGCGAACTCTTGCAAAAAAAAAAACAACAACCCCCAAACCACAATACAAACGATGTGCGATGGTTTGGGATGGTATACAACGCACACCCAACGAAATTCCTCAATAATTTACACAATCTCAATGGACGCGATCTTACGCGTACGCTTGTTTGCTTAGGCACCGAAGCCTAGGCATGGAAACCACATTGGAGCGGTGTTGACAAATTGTGTGCACTTACAACACAGACGCAAACGCGTGGGGTGCTCTTTGCACTGTTAGTGTCTGTGCAATGTCTCCCTCGTGTGGGGTAGGTGGTTTTTAAGTTTGTTAGTTTTTTTTTTGTTGATCGGGAAAGAATCGAATATGCGTTCGGAGATCCATTAGCTTCAATGGAGAAATGTTTGGTTTTTGTTATTGTTTTTCTTGCTGTTATTGCTTAGATGCCGATGGCGTCTTGCCTCATTCCACATGCACATGTCGGTAGCGAAACAAATACATGAAGTAGGCGCACACAGTTACGCCAGCGCAAGGCGCAGGCTTTGCGTCGATCGCAATCGATACGTTGAAGCATCATGTAGCGTTATGTTACGAAGCGTGATGTTTCTGGGGGTTTTTGAAGCGCGAAAATGTCCACGCGAACGTGTGGCCCATTTTCTCACGAAACCTACGTGGACAAGGACATCACTTTGAATGACCCGGTTGGTACGTGCATTCCGTGGGGTTACGCTTGATCGGGAAGTTTTCCAACGCACGTGACCCCAAAGCAGCATTGACGGGCAAGCCGGAATTGAACGTACTTTCCCAATCGAACAGTTTTCGACAGCGATAGGATATCCGTATACTGTTGAACAACGTTATTGCCTTCATTTGGAGCTACCTTGACTCGATGATCACGATAACGGTTTCCTATGCCATTCCATTTCCAACCATCAAGAAGGTCTAGGTCAGCCGACATGCAGTTTCATATATTCATTAGAAGCATCAAGAGTGCATCTAGATATCCAAACAAGCTCTTCTTCTAAAGTTTGAGTTCCTTTATGTCGTCTGGAATGGACATGATGTATCGCTAGTGGCAAGGTTATTAATCACGAATTGGGTGCATGCTCGTCTAGTCATCACGGCAGGTATGTCAGTCCAATTACTACAGTCTCGTCACACACTCCATCAACAGGATGTGTGGGGTACAATGAGTCGGGTTTGCCGCATAGTCCCTTTCGCTCACTGTATCCAAACGTGCCAAGTATTATATGGTGCCCCATTTTCCCATTTACCGTCTCGTTAAGGGTGTGCATGTGTGTGTGTGTGTATGTGTGTGTGTGTGTGTGTGTGTGTGTATATGACAAGAAGCCGCCCTTCGGGTGGTGGCAGCGATTAGGCACCTCCATAACACGGCGATGCATTTCAATGTTTCTTGGCGGTTGCGTGTAGCTTTTTTGCAGACTCCAGCAACACTTCGATGACGTGTCGTTGCTGTGATGCATTCACATCCGGAAGGTGTGCGCGTCGAATTCAACCAGTGAGGTCTCCCTTTGCTTCCTCCCCAAAAGACCCCAAGTCCTTCTCCAGTCTTCAACTACCGAAAAACCGGCTGAACGCGCTTGGAATATGACATGACCGGAGTGCCTACCAAAGCGAGAACAAGTCCGCTGCGGAAAAGAGAAATACAACAAGAAGAAGGGATAGAGAGAGGGAGCGTGGGAGAGAGGGAGCGAGGGAGAGAGAGAGAGAGAGAGAAAGAGAGAGAGAGAGAGAGAGAGAGGAGAGAGAGAGAGAGAGGGAGAGAGAGCGAAAAGCAGCCACGAAACTATGAGCAAACGAAATGGAAGAACGGCAAACCGCAAACCGAAAAAAAACCACCGTACCCAAGTCACGGTGGAGTGAACGGACTGGCCGAACGCCGTTCGCGCTGCCAAGCTCTCCCCGCCATTCGCCGGCCTGTACCGACAGCACGACGGCACAACACAGGCGGCACATCCCCCGCCGGCGTTCGACGTTTGGCGTTCGGAGGGATTCATCAAAAGTAAGAGTATTATCACCTGCGCTGGATAGTCCATTCAAATCTACTGAAGTGTTCGGAAGTGCCTGAACCTTCTGCTAAGCGAGCGCACAGCGTACCGATTTGCTACACGGCTCCCCTCAAAAGTGTGTGTTTGTGTTAGCGCGTGCATTTTGAGCCGTGCGTGAACGAAGTCCCACAGTGTGATACGACGTAGGACACAGCACATTGGTTTTTGTTATTGTTTTTCTTGCTGTTATTGCTTAGATGCCGATGGCGTCTTGCCTCATTCCACATGCACATGTCGGTAGCGAAACAAATACATGAAGTAGGCGCACACAGTTACGCCAGCGCAAGGCGCAGGCTTTGCGTCGATCGCAATCGATACGTTGAAGCATCATGTAGCGTTATGTTACGAAGCGTGATGTTTCTGGGGGTTTTTGAAGCGCGAAAATGTCCACGCGAACGTGTGGCCCATTTTCTCACGAAACCTACGTGGACAAGGACATCACTTTGAATGACCCGGTTGGTACGTGCATTCCGTGGGGTTACGCTTGATCGGGAAGTTTTCCAACGCACGTGACCCCAAAGCAGCATTGACGGGCAAGCCGGAATTGAACGTACTTTCCCAATCGAACAGTTTTCGACAGCGATAGGATATCCGTATACTGTTGAACAACGTTATTGCCTTCATTTGGAGCTACCTTGACTCGATGATCACGATAACGGTTTCCTATGCCATTCCATTTCCAACCATCAAGAAGGTCTAGGTCAGCCGACATGCAGTTTCATATATTCATTAGAAGCATCAAGAGTGCATCTAGATATCCAAACAAGCTCTTCTTCTAAAGTTTGAGTTCCTTTATGTCGTCTGGAATGGACATGATGTATCGCTAGTGGCAAGGTTATTAATCACGAATTGGGTGCATGCTCGTCTAGTCATCACGGCAGGTATGTCAGTCCAATTACTACAGTCTCGTCACACACTCCATCAACAGGATGTGTGGGGTACAATGAGTCGGGTTTGCCGCATAGTCCCTTTCGCTCACTGTATCCAAACGTGCCAAGTATTATATGGTGCCCCATTTTCCCATTTACCGTCTCGTTAAGGGTGTGCATGTGTGTGTGTGTGTATGTGTGTGTGTGTGTGTGTGTGTGTATATGACAAGAAGCCGCCCTTCGGGTGGTGGCAGCGATTAGGCACCTCCATAACACGGCGATGCATTTCAATGTTTCTTGGCGGTTGCGTGTAGCTTTTTTGCAGACTCCAGCAACACTTCGATGACGTGTCGTTGCTGTGATGCATTCACATCCGGAAGGTGTGCGCGTCGAATTCAACCAGTGAGGTCTCCCTTTGCTTCCTCCCCAAAAGACCCCAAGTCCTTCTCCAGTCTTCAACTACCGAAAAACCGGCTGAACGCGCTTGGAATATGACATGACCGGAGTGCCTACCAAAGCGAGAACAAGTCCGCTGCGGAAAAGAGAAATACAACAAGAAGAAGGGATAGAGAGAGGGAGCGTGGGAGAGAGGGAGCGAGGGAGAGAGAGAGAGAGAGAGAAAGAGAGAGAGAGAGAGAGAGAGGGAGAGAGAGAGAGGGAGAGAGAGCGAAAAGCAGCCACGAAACTATGAGCAAACGAAATGGAAGAACGGCAAACCGCAAACCGAAAAAAACCACCGTACCCAAGTCACGGTGGAGTGAACGGACTGGCCGAACGCCGTTCGCGCTGCCAAGCTCTCCCCGCCATTCGCCGGCCTGTACCGACAGCACGACGGCACAACACAGGCGGCACATCCCCCGCCGGCGTTCGACGTTTGGCGTTCGGAGGGATTCATCAAAAGTAAGAGTATTATCACCTGCGCTGGATAGTCCATTCAAATCTACTGAAGTGTTCGGAAGTGCCTGAACCTTCTGCTAAGCGAGCGCACAGCGTACCGATTTGCTACACGGCTCCCCTCAAAAGTGTGTGTTTGTGTTAGCGCGTGCATTTTGAGCCGTGCGTGAACGAAGTCCCACAGTGTGATACGACGTAGGACACAGCACAGACGGACAAGTGTTACCATCAACAATCAAATCGCCGTTCAACCCTAACCGGAATCGGAGTCACCATGCGCTACATCTTGGTCGTTTTTGCGGCAACCGTCGCGTGCATCTGTAAGTACCTAGTTCCAGTTTTGAAATTTTCTCCCCTTTCCAAGATTCAGTGTCCGTTTTCGGAATGTTGCGGAAAGATTCTAATATTTTTGGTCTCTGAAGCTAAATTAACCTAAGAAATGTGGGACAATTTAGAATTCCAGCCCATTTTGTACGTGCGTTACGTTTTATTGATATTAGGTTTTCTGAAGACCTTGAATCCTTGAATCCTCCACGATGCTTTCCAGGGTTTCTTCCTGGTTACATGTCGCTGTAAAATATTCCTTTTTATGTCCGCATCCAATGTCTTGAAATTATGTGTCTACAAATTGGAGACAACCTGCTCTGAAATTATGAAACCAAATCCAGGCATGCCAAAAATAAATAATTGAGATTGTTCCCGATTCGTTTTATGCTGCCAAATTGTGCAACGCAATTATGACCCTCCGTTCCAGTAGTTTCAGCCATCGGTACGTGACGCGATTCTGTTTTTTTTTTTTTGTGTTGCTTCTCTCGCTTATGTCATCAAAGTATCGGCTGTGAGCGGGGAGGAACAGGAAGCTATTATTTGCCACCGTGTGCGACAAATGAGCGAAACGGAACTTTTACTTTCGTAACGCTGTGCCCGTGCCCCACCCGCGATTTAGCTGAGGTGCAAAACTATTAGCCTTACAACAACAGCATGGTGGAAGCGTGATAAATAAAGACGGTAAAAAGCGGCAATACCGGCAACATTCGACTGCACGGGGAAAAGTTACCCGCATATGTGTTCACTACACGCACACATACACACACATTGACGAGGTTGGGGAATGGCAAGCAAGACCTGAAAATTGCAGCCAAATGGAAACTTTCGAGATATGTGCACTCCAAAGATCCTACCGCCCGAGGGGTAAACCCGATCGTGCCGTAATTACGTAACGCTCTATTATATTTGCTCTGATTTTCGATGCTGTTGTTGTTGTGGTTGCTACCGCCTTTTTCCCATTTCTTACAGATCCGGTTTGTCTTGTAACGATGGAAAGCGCCTGAAAGTTCCAAGCCCAACCCGGTTATATCAAGCATCTGGCTGCACTGTACGCCGAGGTTGGAGATAGGAGTTCGCGCTAGTCCTCTTTCGTACGAAGTTTTCCGTGAAAGCTTTTCAACGTTACTCCTTTCTTGTTGGAGGAGCTTACAGCCTGGGAAGATCGTTTATGTACGGCGATTATCACAACGATCTAAACTACTTTCGCAACCCTGAAAGACCTTGGTGAAAAGACACTTTTCAGGCTTTTGCCATGTCATGATGCTTGTTGTCCCTATTCCGTCCTAGCCTCCCTTTACCAGCCCTGTACATTGTCTGCCACTCGCCATTTATCGTTCAATTGTTTGTGCTCAGCCACCACAGCAAAAGGGGTTCCCGTTTCGTTTCAGCGGCAGAATTTCCTGCCGCTTGACCCTGAACGACCGAAGCCAGGCGAAGACACGGACAGGCGGTACCCCATCTCCAGCGGCTTTTCAACCTGATGATAAACGACGATACCCCCTGCTCGCAGTGAGGCAATGGCAATCAAGAAACAGAACACCGAAGAAGACGGGCAAATCAATCGTCTTTGACTTCACAATGGCGCCGCAGTGTGTGCATCGGGTTCTTTGCGTCTCGGTCTCTGCATACAGCGCCGACAATGATATAGCCCATCCACCCAACACCAATATTGATTGAGTGCGATGCAATTTTGCGCTTGCGAAACGGTCAGCAAACACCTTCTCTTACGAGGCGGCCTATTCCATTGAGCTGGAACGGGGTGCAGTGGTGAGCCTCCATCCTGAGGTTCAATGCTCCATTACGCAGGTTCGCGAACCTATCGCCGTAATTGACACACTAGGTTGTGCTGCAGGGTAGTATGCGAATAGAAATAATTGCTTTTGCTGTTGTTTTGAGGTGTTGAGACTTTCATCGGCAAATTTTAATTACGATTGGACTGTTAAATTTATTTTAATTATGATTAGCAATTTCGGATCAGACCTGCAAAAAGTGCAAGATTTGCCTCCCTGGAGATTAGCCTTATTATCACCGAACTAATGAATCTTTCATTTCCACAATTTCCGCTAACAGATGCACAAAGCTTCAAGTGTCCACCAAAGGACGGTCAATACGAGGACCCGGTCCAGTGCGACAAGTTCTACGAGTGTGTCGATGGACGTGCCACCGAGCGACTCTGCCCGGATGGGCTCGTCTTCGATCCTACCATTCGCAAGATTAACAAGTGCGACCAGCCCTTCAACGTAGACTGCGGTAACCGTGAAGAGCTGCGTAAGTAAATCCGTTACCTCCAAAATGAAAACTTCTAGAAAAGAGCAAATTGGTCATTGGTTATCTCCCTATACCCTCCAATAGAACCACCGCGCGGCAACAACCTGTGCCCACGACGCAACGGATTCTTCGCTCACCCGGATCCGGCCGTCTGCAACGTGTTCTACAACTGCATTGAGGGTGAAGCTAACGAAATCACCTGCACCGCTGGGCTGCACTTCGACGAGTACACGGGCACGTGCGTCTGGCCGAATGATGCCGGCCGTCAGGGTTGCAATCCCGGAGCAAACAGTAAGATATTCGTCACCGGATTCCACCTCAAATGTCTGCCTAACGCGTGACGTTGATCATTACAGAGAAACTGAAGGATGGATTCACCTGCCCGAAGGATCAGAAGACGGACGAGGCCGGGCAGGTTGTGGCCCACCCGAAATATGCTCACCCGACCGATTGCCAGCGGTTTTACGTCTGCCTGAACGGTGTGGAGCCGCGTGATCTCGGCTGCCAGGTCGGAGAGGTGTACAACGAGGAGACAGAGCGATGCGACGCACCCGAAAACGTACCCGGCTGGTAAGATTCCACTGCTGCAGATTCGTCGTTGAAGATTCGTGTTAGGCTTTTTGGTCACTCCGAATCCACCTGCTAACATCTTGGTTTGTTTGTTTGTTTTTTTTTTTGCTAGCGAGGACTGGTACAAGGAGAGTGACGAGAAGAAGAACTGAGCTGCCGTCATGAAATCCCTCACCCCAAGTTCCCTCGTTCCAGTTGTCCCTCCTATTCCCCACTTAATTCCCACTTTTTAGTTTTTCGTCCAGTAAGATGAGGAACGCCAAGAATTTGCAGACTGATGACACCTTCTCGGAAATATCCGACATTCACCATACCAGAATACAGTAAAGAAAGATACATAAGTTATCAGGAAAAAAGGAAGAAAAAAAAGAAAAAGTAAACAAAAACAAAATGGCGACGGTCACAGGCCGTGCGCGTTGCGATATGTCGTTTGTTTCTGAACAACAACAACGGAAAAAAGACAGCAAAAAGAAGTGCTCTTGTACTAGCGCACGCCAATGAAAAGACTCATTACGTTTGTACTTTTGTTTTAAAATATGTTAACGAACCCCTCGAAGCTGTACAACCCTCCCTTGTACGATTTTGTTCTCAATTTGTTTTGAGCAATAATAAATGAAACTAAAAATATGAAATAAAAAACAAAAACAAATGACAGAAAACCTTAACAGTGCGCAAATGTGCATACGTTGTCGATTGAGCGTGTTTTTCACCTAGATAAGCCGGTTTGATGTATGCCAAAGGTGAGTGATATTTAAGTAAGTAGAACAGGGGAGAGGACGCACTAGACAGCGCCACAACGGTCGAGCCGCCTTCTCTCGGTGCATCCGCGCGGAACGTGCGCATACTAATTGCCCAACGATCGAGGCCTAAGAGTGAAAGGAGGATGTATGTATGTGTGTGAATGTATATATGTGTGCGCAGCAAATAAAAGCAAATCTAGAACGTAGGCCCTTTCTGAACCTACCCTCTCTTGCTATCTCACTATCAGCTCGCTTTTGAAAGGGCTTTTGGAGTGCGGTTCCCTTCCCTTTTTGACATTTCAGACATTTCCACGACGCGTCGGTTTGAGGAAGGGGGAAGGGAGCGCTCCCGCGCGCGTGTGTGTTTGTGTGTGTGTGTGTGTTGGGGCGCGGCTCAAACATCCTTGAACGCGTGGTTCTCGCCATCGAACCAGGAGGGAGAGAACTGGAATGGTGAAACTGGATCACCACACAAGCGGCCTGTGTGAAAATTGTTCCAAACATTCACCGGTGAGGCTGTGACCAAACCGGTTCCACGCTCACTCCGGCCGATTGGTTTAGGGGTAGTTGGCAGAGACGGTAGAAGGTGGCAGCCGCTGCGGTAGCTCTATGGGAGGCGTCGCCCATGAAGAACCGGCGGTTGATCCTGCTGCCGCTGATAACTGGAGCAGAGCCGAAAATTAAAAACGCCAACCCGCAGCTTGCCGTACAATTGTTGCTCGCCAAACTCGTTTTGAGCTCCATTTCTTCACTTATAGTTGCTGCAGATGAATATCATTATAAATGTTTTCTTCTTCTTGGAGACTCAACCAACGAATAAAGAACAAGGAATAATGGCAGATTTAAGAGGAAAACAGAGTTTTTAATTTTTATTTGTGCTTCAGCTGCTCTCCTTCTTATTTATTTCGGTAGTGTATCAGCATATGTGGTTTTATGCCAGCCATAAACAGGATCTACTACTTATTAACGTCACGTAACCGAATAGTTAAAGTCCTTGCTACAAAGGAGTTGGGAATCAATCTCGTCCGGGCACTTGTAGGAGACCCGACTTCATCCGGGAGCTCATGTAGGAGATTCTCTCTCATCTCATCTCTCTACACCCTGTATATAAATACAGATACAAATTTCATAAGCTAGTTTTTATGAGAACTCCGATAAATTATAATGAGAGCTTTTCGCACGTTTCTCGTTCGCCAAGTCAGCACACAGCTCTTGGAGAAACAGTAAAGTTGCGTTGGCTATCAATCATCAACCAATTATGCTAGTACTCGATAATGCAGTTACCCTTGAAAGGAAAAGCGACCGAAGCGAAAAACAATGAAGCGAGCGAAAATTGATGATGGACCCCCCGGGCAGCAAACCGGTCCAAACGCGTCCAAAGGCGGCTGCTGAAGATGGAATCTTCGCATTGCCGCAGCCGCACGACCCCAGCCCTAGCCGCACAAGGCTAACGAAATCGAAAGTGAACCAATGCGCTTTGCTGGCTTGCTACTTCGCTCCCTTCGCTGCGGCTTCTTCTGCTGCCCTTGGGGTTCCAAAAACCCGTCCAAAGAGGAGGATGTTGTTTTGTTGACGTTGTGCGCAAAAACGAGAGCAACCGTGCGTGTTGTGGAGATCGCGTAGAACTGGACCCCTAGGTGGAATTAGAGGAGCAGGAGGTGGAGGATATTGAATAACGCGCACCCGCGTGTGTGTGTGTGGGTTTAGGGAGATGCGAAAGGGGGCGGTGTAGCGGTAAAGATTTGACCTACAAACCGGAGCTGGGCGGGTGATTATGAAATTATGGGTAACCTGATCCCGGGCCACAAGAAAGCGAGAGTTGGCGTGGCGTTTGGAATTATGTATGCTTCGCTCTGTTCGTGCTGGTTGGCAAGAAGATGTATTTGATATCCTTGCTTGTGGGTGGTAAGATCGGTTTATGAAGGTGAAGGTGTCCTCGCATGTTTGAAGCGCCCATCGAGAAGTAGAAGATGTCTGGCGTACACCGAACACTATTCTTATTCTAACGAAACGCTCCACTCTCGTCACATACGTCATCCGTGTATGGTCACGCTTTTACTATTACCCTCCCAAGCTAACCGTTTGCTAGCTTGGGCTGCCAACGTTTTGCGGAAACGTTACCAAGGCTAACCAGCGACCAACCAAGCTCCGGCGACTACACCGTACTGCAAAACCTGCCATTTTCCAGTGTCTGAGGCACGCGGTGCGCACCAATGTCCTACCAACTATCGGCGTCTTCTATTGTCGCTCTCTTTCATTTCGAGAGCCTGGCAGTCGGTAAATAACCAGGAAGCACGGTGGTGCTGGTTTGTGACCCCTGCCCCTGTCGGTTGGCCTTCTGTCTCGGTCTAGTCGTCAAGCGTCAGTGACAGATAGTGAGCGAGGGCCAAACCCAACAACAACAACATCAACAACGACAAAAAAGAAAGGAGGAAAAGGAAAACACAATAGCGTGACGACGGCAAAAGGTGGCTGCAGCGTCACACGGGCGCTACTTACGACCGGGCTCACGGAATTGCCCTACCAACGCAGCCCGCGGGGAGGGAGGTCGACGGCGTCACACCGAAGCAGGAAGCATTGCCGTGTTTGACGTGTTTTGCCATCGGGCGACACCCCCATTCGGTTAGCCAATGACCCGCCGGGCTGCTGGCGTGGCGTACGAAAGCACGGCGAAATTGTCATGCCGTGCACGGCGGGCATTCGCATTGCCCACGCATCTCGGGCGGGGCGTACATTACAATTACCTGCTTCCTCTAGGGAGCCCGTTAGTCAGCCTAAATTACACTGCACTCCCAAATACCTCCGAAGCTCTCGCCCCAGGTCTTGCCCTTTGCCGGTTAGCCGGCCTGTTGCAGTTTGGAGTTGGCAACTTCTCCGTTGCCCGGCAGCCGTCCAGTGCGGGTCTTCCGACCGCCTGCTTGCTGCAGATTTGCCCCCAGTTCCATTCTCCCACCGCAGAGCTTGCACACCCCGCAGCCGGGCACCGACCGATAGCTATCCATTTCACATTCTTCTGACGTTCGCGGGTCGCACCCAGATTTCGGCTCCATTCCAACGGGGCGTCGTGCCTGATTGGAAACAGACCTCCCCTCCGGATCGGGAGGGGGAGGGGGGGAAAGGGATGCAAGCGGAGATGTAGTTGTTTGACTACTCCTACAGCCTCGCCCTCACAGGCCCATAAAACTACCCCTCCTGGCAGTATGGCAGCCACGATCACGATCGCGACGTGGCACGACGACGCTCGGCAATGCAAAGGAGCCTGAAATTTGAACTGCTGCGCCGGTTTTGCAATAGGGACACCCCCTACCTTTCGCGGTGCAGACACCTCGGGAGGGAATTGGACGCCACTTTGGTTGGCAACAGAGTAGCAGATAAACATGTGCGCGGGCTAGAGGGGCTGCTTGGGGCGGGATAGGATGTTATACCTTCCCGAACAGCGTGCGAAGGAAAGAGACCGACCGCGACCGAGAGAGAGACAAAGAAAGAGAGAGAGAAAGAGAGAGCAGGAAGATATTTGGAGCGTAGAGGAACCGAGCATATTCCTACTGCTCCACCTTCGCACTTCTTGTCCGCATGAGCTAGCTTCCACCCTTGTCCGACACGACGGAGGACCGGATGCGTGCCCCTACTACCCACTCCCCACCATCCCGCTCTTGCCCAACCGAGTCGGTCGGTCCGTTGCGAGTCGGTGGCACGGTGCTAACAAAAGTGAGAGTCGCATCATCGACATCGCGTAGTTTATCGGTAACTACGGGAACGCTTGGTAGCGCAGCCGCAGTCGCAGAAGCCGCTACTCGATCATCCACGGTGGTGTACAGGCCTGGTTCCAACCGCGGGAACCATCGTCAGCTTTCCAGTTCTTCACGCCAGTCACTCAGCTCTCCAGACAACTACAAAGACCACAGCTTACGATGGCAGCAACGAGAAGCAGTGTGCTGGCAGCGATGCTGCTGCTAATCCCCGCAGCAATCGTAGGTAAGGCGAAGAATTACCGGTGTGGAAAGCTGTGATGCTGCTGCGGTGTGTGTTTACCGTTCCGTAGCGAGGTTCTAACTATTTCCCGGCTCTGTTTTTTATGTCATCCCCAAGATGCCCAGTTCAAGTGTCCCAAGAACCGGGGACAGTTCGAGGATCCGGTGCAGTGCGACAAGTACTACGTGTGCGACGAGGGTGAAGCGACCGAGAAGCTCTGCCCGGACGGGCTCGTCTTCGATCCGACGATCAAGCTGGTCAACAAGTGCGACCAACCCTTCAACGTCGACTGTGGCGATCGGTTCGAGCTGCGTAAGTGTCGTTGCTGAGTGTGGAGCACTTCCTTCTTCCCCCACAAAGGCTAGTTGTGGTAACGATTTGTCTGCTTGTTTTGTGTCTATATCCCCTATAACCAACAACAACCGACAACAGAACCAGCGCAAGGTACTACCGACTACTGTCCGCGCAAGAACGGGTTCTTCAGCCATCCAGACCCGTCGATCTGCAACGTGTTCTACAGCTGCATCAACGGCGAGGAGCTGGAGATGAGCTGTACCGGTGGGCTGCACTTTGACGAAAAGTCCGGCACCTGCGTGTGGCCCGATGTGGCCGCCCGCGAGGGCTGCGGCAGCAACGCCAACAGTGAGTAGTGAGACGGTCGAAATCCCGAGATCTCTGGATCGACTCTGGAGCACATTTGCTAACGGAGACACACTTTTGTTCTCTCTGTCTCTCTCTTTTTACCCACAGAGAAACTCAACGACGGCTTCCAGTGTCCGAAGGAGACGCGCTACGACAAAAATGGACAGGTCATCACGCACCCGAACTATCCGCATCCGAGCGACTGCTCCCAGTTCTACTACTGCCTGAACGGTATCGAGCCGCGCCTCGGCAAATGCGACGCCAAGATGGTGTACAACGAGGATCTGCAGCGCTGCGACGATCCGGAGAACGTGCCGGAATGGTAAGTAGCGGTGCTGGAAATGTTCCCCAAAATCTCGCAACAGCCCACTAATGCACTACCGTTTCGTCCGGGACACACACACACACTCTCTCTCTCTCTCTCTCTGTCTCTCTGTCTCTTTATCGTCTCGCCCATGCAGCAAAGACTGGTACAAGGAGGAGGACGCTAACAAGAACTGAATGACCTGTGTGCATTCGGCGTGTGCGCCGTGAGTTGCTGCTGCCGCTGCTGACGACGACGTCCGCTGCCTGCTGCCTAGATCAGCGCACCAGCATTGCTTTGTGATAAATGTCTCCCCTCTCCACAAAAAACGCGTTTTTTACTACTGTTCGTTTACCGTTAGCTAAGGTGTCCGCCATCCACACTAAGCCACCGCAAAAGCCACCACCGGTCGGTCGGTCGAAAACTTTTTGGACGGATACGGCCATGCGCAAAAGGAACCACTCAAACAGTCACGTCCCGTCCGTGTGCCTGCCATCAATCAATCAATCACGAATCACACGATCAATCCACCACACCCCTGTACCTTCTGACATCAATCGAGCAGTTGAGGATGTGCTCATCTACCCAAAAGTCTATTGACCTGCAACTGTGACGGTCGATATCTTTCCTCATTTCATGCTCTCTTTCTCTCTCTCTATCTATCTCTTTGGGTATCTTTTGTTCAGTTTTACACTTTTCAACTGCACTGTGCATACTTTCTCATGTTTCACGCCTTCTTCTTCTGGCTAGCTTCCTCTTCTTTCTCGAAATCGATTTACTTTCCAACCTATGTTTCGTCATATCTCGTCATTATGCCCCTTTTTCTGAACTCTTGCCACTATTATTTCATGCCAAACCAACTTACCAATCCTTACCGCTACATCTCGTGCACTGTCCTTCTCCCACTGTCTTTCTACATCTGCATCCAATCAAATCCATCTATTTTCATAACGATTTCGTTTTCCGCTCCGGCATACCTCGCACGCATCATCTGGACGCATCTTTGGCGGGTGTGACACAATAGCCAGTTTCCTACTTGCTTAGTGGATTGCGCAAGCCTTCCTGCCCAGTTGCTCGACCGGCGGCATAAAAATAGTAGCAGAATCAATCTAGTAGTGGGATGAGAAGAAGTCGAAACAACGAAGAAACCCCCATAACCAGACGGCGCAGTAGGACGAAACGCTCCTGCATAGACCAGCCAAGAAAGCAGTCGACCTTCGGGTCGGCGAGGGAGAGTAGCCTTAGCGTATGAATAAACCATAAAGCCTGATTGTATAAGGAATAAGGAAAAATAAAATGGAGAGAAGAAGCACAAAAAACAAACACCAAAACCTCTGTTCGATCGGTTGACCTTTTCAGGGCGATAAAATGAGAGATGTATGCAAATTAGCGTCGGCAATGCCTACCACACCGGTAGCATCTAGCAGTAGAGATGTCAATTTCTGATTGTGAGATACAGGCGTTGCTGTCCTTTGTTTGCGCCTGCGTGTTGCAAGGAACTTTTAGGAGCTCATCCAATTACCACCAAATGGTCCCCTCGCACACACACAACCTTCTCTTACTGTGTGGCTGGCACTGTGGTCCACACCCTGGTCCACAGCAGTGCCGGCGTGTACCTTATGGCGTCATTCCGGCCAGTGGTGATGTGAGTGATGTGCGATTGCATAAACGCTTTTCGCCTGGCCAGGCGAAAGGAGAGAAAGTGCCCAACCATTACCGTTCCATGCACCAGGTTTCGTGGGAGGGACGCGTGCAGAGGGCGCGCATTAGCCGTTGGTCAACCATTATGGCACCATCTGGAGCGAAGGCGAGCGGGCGCGCGTACAAGAGGAAATAAACCAGTTTGGTGTAAACAACACAATCCGGCCGTTTACATAATTGGCCTCCCCAATCGCCCGGGACGAAAGGCTATGGTCACACCGGTACGAGGAGGTAGGCAGCTGCCAATACGAGCGGCGTGGCAATTCCAGACCGCGGACCGCGCGGTGAGAAACGTCCCAGCGCGAGCAGGGAGCAAAAAAGGTTGGATGCTGCGGGGGTATAACATTTGCTGTTGAATAAGATATCCAAACCCCTGCGCACACACACACACACACACACACACACATAGAGCCAGCGACCCGCGCACCAACTCGGCTGATGGAACCGTCCAGAGCGTATGGGCGCCAACCTTTTCCCCCGCCGTCGATGGTGGCCAGTCGGTGGCTGCCGGCCAGGCCGGCCAAAGCTCATCCGCTTTATTGCGCAGCGTGCCCGCCCGCGGCAGCATATGTATGTCTCGGCCCCGGCGGGACTCGAACCTGCCGTGCCAGCCGCGAAGGGAAGGGAGAACGACGACGTCGTTGTCGTCGTCGCGCACACACGAGAGCGAATCTCGCCAAAGCACAAAAAGTGCGGGTCTCATCAGCGGCGCAGCCTAGTTATCTGCTTGCGCTGCTAACGTACGGATCGGGACGCCCGGCTGCTCCCTTGGTGCTGGAACTGCTGCATCGCGAGGTCGTACAATCGGAGGAGTGACCGGTCAGAGGGCGAGAGAGTAATCTTCTTCACCCTGGACTTTGCGCCACCAGCCCAGACAGTGCTGCTGTTTACTTCCGCCCACACGCATCTGCCAATCCCGTCATGCTCAAGCGCGCTCATCTCAGCCTGCCGGTCCTGCTGGCCGTCGTGCTAGCTGTTTGCTGTAAGTTGCATTCCGGTTTCGACCAAACCTAGACTCAGAGACGAGATGCCCCGGCGATGTCCTGCGGCTGGTGTAGGAGGACGTTGCCTGCCCGTATGCTACCGTCGGTAACTTTCTCCCAAACGCTACAACTCCACAGCTGCGGCGGACGAACCGGAAGACTACTTCGAGTTTACCTGCCCGAAACCGGACGGCCAGTTCGAGGACCCGTACCAGTGCGACAAGTACTACGAGTGCAATGATGGGCGCGTGAAGGAGCAGCTCTGCCCGGACGGGCTTGTCTTCAACCCGGCCAGCAAGCTGGTCAACAAGTGCGACCAGGTGTTCAACGTGGACTGCGGCGACCGGAAGGAGCTGCGTAAGTAAAGTGCCTAAAGTGCCTCACGTCCGCCTCTTGCAATGAGGTCTCACCTTTACGACCTCCTCCGCCACATCTTTAGAGCCGCCAAGACCGATCGGCGTGTGCCCGCGCCAGAACGGCTTCTTCCCGCATCCGGACTCGTCGATTTGCAACATCTTCTACAACTGCATCAATGGGCGCGAGCTCGAGATGACATGTGTGGCCGGGCTGCACTTTTACGAAACGACAGGGACGTGTGTGTGGCCGGACATGGCCAACCGGCAGGGATGTGGCAGTAACGCAAACAGTATGTATTGCGCGGGACGGGCATGGTAGGGACAATAGTTTGTGACAGGTGCGCGTTTTCGCCTCCGCAGAGAAACTCAACGACGGCTTCCAGTGTCCCAAGAATGCGCAAAAGATGGACAAGAACGGGCAGATCATCACACACCCGAACTATCCGCATCCGGATGACTGTCAGCGGTTCTACATCTGTCTGAACGGCATCGAGCCGCGCCAGGGTACATGCGATCAGGGCATGGTGTACAATGAGGATCTGCAGCGCTGCGACGATCCGGAGAACGTCCCTGGGTGGTAAGTTAGGCGGCACGAAACAGACTTTTGGAGATAATATAACATACTCTGCTCTCTCTCTATCTCTCTCTTTCTCTCTCTCTCGCTCTCTCTCTCTCTCTCTCTCCCTCTCTCTCTCACTCTCTCTCTCTCTTTCTATCTATCTCTGTTGTTCATTGTATAGTGAGGATTGGTACAACAGCTCCGAGACGGATCGGGATGCGTGATCCCATCGAAGCTTGAGGAGAAGAGATCTAAGCGTTAGAGCCTAGCACTTAAAACCCGTACAATAAACTGACGCCGTGTTTTTTGTTTTAACTCTATATAACCGTGTTTTTTTGTCTGTGTGGTTGCTTTGTTCTTTGCGTTCCTATCAAGATCAACAGCTCGATCGAAGGAGTTCTAGGTTAGGTATGCCTTTACAGCTCCACCTCCAGATAATCGTTAGCAGTTGTCCTTGGATTGGTGCCGTACGGGTGTTGCTGATGTGGTGTTGATAACGAGTTTTGGGTTCTACCTTTCGATTTATCTGTGCGTTCTAATATGAATGACTTTTTTGGGAATCAAAATGGCGTGCTCTATGTAGTGCATGTTTTTGAATTGTGACAAAAAGAGCCTTACATTGAACGCTACTATGTAAGACAAAGCAAGATATACTCCAACTGACGTTTCAAGATTTGCGGATATCTGTACATTTGCTTTATGCAACACACCGCCGACCACACCATTCCTCCTGGCTCTATTCTTCTCTGTCCCTCTTTTTTGTATTGTTTATCGACCAGTAAGCCTCTGACGGGCCCCGACATAACCTCTTTCTGACGCACCGTGGCATTACGCGAACTGGGCGTCCATTATTTCGCCCCATCCCCTCCCCATCCATTCCCCGCTTCACATGAGGTACACTAATAGGCAGCGATGTCGAGCGGGGTTCGCTTGGGCTTCCAAGTGCCCATCCAAAAGGGCGCAGACACAAACGAGGCGCAGACCTTTCGAAGTTGTCAATACACAGTGCTGTGCGGTGCAACCCGAGCGCATTTGCGTCTCGGTCGGCACGCTTGATTAGCTAATGCAAAACGCCCCGTAGTACGAAACAAAAAAAAACAAACCAAAAAAACGCAATGGGAACTCACGCAAGCGCGCACGCAACTTGCCAAACATATGCACAGGCACACACACGCGCGCGCGCTCTGAAGTAGCATGGCGAGAGTGGGGCGTCGAGAACACATTATTTCACTTTCGATTTCCGTTCACCCGTGGCGATTGGGTGAATGTGTTACGTCGTTACCATTAGTGCGGCCTTCGATCGAACATTTCCCAACGGACGGTAGCTGTTTGGGAGGAGGGGAAGGGGATGGGGGCTGGGAGGTTTGGCAAACATTTTATCACCTTCCTACAGATCACAATGAGTCATCTACATGCTGGGAGCTGGACAGTCGTTAGAATCGTTCATTCAATTAGTTACACCACTCTAGAGACGAATGGTGACATGGGAGATGCTTTGGAGTAGTTCGCTCACTAGAGCATACACTAGCCTCGCCACGAATGCCAGGTGGGCTCGTTTGCTAAGTGGATTTGCTTAGTGCACAAAACCCATAAACAAGAACAAATACAGTCTTTCTCCCGAGCTACGCGGTTCAAGCGATCCCGATGCACCCGCGTTAGTCAAATGTCACGTTTGTCAGCTTAAATACATTGGGTATTTTTAATTAGATTTAGTACTTCTATATACTATACTGTTTGTATTATTAGTTTAGGTTCGGCTAGGAATCCTATTTAGAATATTTCTGGCTTTACAGAGGGTAAAAAAATTTGGCAAAAAGTTATTTCACAATCAAGAACATCTAACCGTTACGCAAATTACGGAATCCGCGTAACTCTGGGAACAGACTGTAACGTCAGTCAAACCTTATCCTACGGGACGACTTTTCCAAAATTATACAGTCTGTTCCCGAGTTACGCAGTTCTCGACTTACGCGGATACGGAGATACGCGGTCTTCTAAATTTGACAGACCAAATGCCAAATCAGTACAATTTGCTTCAAAAGTTGCGCGTGCGCTTCCTTCCTATATGATTTTATTTCTTGCTCACTGAATTTTATTTTATTGAACCAACCGGCCTACCTCTCATAGAAATGATGTTTGCTTTAATATGCCAGCAACCAAATATCGACATGGATGCTGATGAATGTGTACGTATATTTTAGCAATAAAATCTAACCACGGAGAATGTCAAGCTGGCCAGCATTCGTGTGCGGCACCAGGAGACACTGTTCAGGGGGGTGAAAAAGCTCTTAAAATGTTAATGTAAAACTGGACCCTAGCAGCATCTATCTTTGGGGCAACCGTGCAGCCCCTGGTTGCAGGCGGAGGTAAAGCACGCTTCCCTCCGAGAGTGTCGACAGTCAGAAGTGACTGAATGTCGTATTGTCATCCCCTCCCTTCCACCGCGATTAAGCCTGGGTCACACAGGCGCACAGTATCTCAGTCTATCTCAGTCACCTGCGTGCACGATTACCATCGGTCGGTTTCACCTTCCTCCCCGCACGCTCGGGACATTCTCTTGCGGCAGTCTCGGGACAACCCTTCCCCTGCACTGCACCATGCATTTGCGTAGGGCTGCACGGTGGTGGTGGTGGTGGCGACGACTCGAAAGCTAATGAAACGAAACCGACCGCCACCACCTGGAGTTGGTTTGGAGTGGCGGCTGGTGCCAACTCTACCGATCGTGCGCTCTCTGCCGGGGGCTGCTGGACCTGGCGAACAAAATCCGAGCTCGCTCGGTGTGCGACACACACAAACACACACGCAATCACACACGAGGGACCTCGATTGCGCGTTTGTCGAGGTGTGGAGTTGTTTCATGCATTCGATTTTGTTTCGGGTCTGCCTCTCTCGTGCCGCGCTTGCGAATGTAGCCGCCTATCCAGAGCTGGAGGGGGATAGCTGCTGCTGCTGCTACCGTTGGTGACGTTGAAAACGGGGGCTCGAACGTCGGACCAGCGTGTTGATCAAGCGTTGGCACTGCGGCTTGATCGCGATACTGCGCACCGACCGTCCACCATTCGTTAAGCGGATTCGAGCCACACCGGTACGATTTTTTCGGCGGCTGCCTCGAAAGTTCGTTAAGCCCTCGAGAGCCGTTGCGTTTGCAAGTTTTTTCCGTTAAAAGTTTTGCTCCATACGCAAGTGTTTGGGCGCGAAGTTTTTGTTTTTTTGTTTGTTATTCTCACACACCCGTTTCTATCTCTTTTACTTTTTCACACACGCACACACACACACACACACATACTCGTAAACACCCCACTCCTGCTACACCCACACAAACACACCTATAGTGAGCGGACCGTGCTTGCGCCGTTTTGTCTGCGTGCGAAAAAAAAAATAGATCGGACACTTCCTCGATCAAACGGCCGGTTTTGGTTGCTGCCGTCTGTCGCTTTCTCCCTCCCGCCCCAGCCATCTAACACCAATCAAATCTCGAGCTCTCGAGCGATCGGTACAGCGAGCGAGTTCCAGCCGCAGTGTCAGTGAGTGTACAGCAGCCCAGCCAGCATGAAGCAGTTTGGCGCACTATTCGGATTAATCGGCCTGGCCCTGGTCGCACAGGGTAAGTGTACAGCAGAATAAGTAGTAGATTGCTGGATTGCCATTTTTTTGTATGTCTAGACACTAGAACATTCTGAACAGTGCGCTGTGTGTGAGTAGATGCGTTTTGGATATTATTTTTGTAATTTAAAAACAAAGCATTTCAATCTTCCCTCGATGCACACGTGAGGTTCGTCGCTTAACATCTACAGTGGGAGTCCTTTGTTTTGTAGAGCGCGTGAACGCACGCGCGACAATTGACGCAAAGTGGTGGTGCTGTTTTTGTTGTTGCTGCTGCTGCCACCCAGCTACCAGTGTACTTTCCCTTCCCTTTTCGCCCAACAACCACGGGCCGTTTCCGTTCCGGGGCCTTTTTTAAGCAACCGGTCCCTTTGACAGTCCTTGTTTGGCGTAAGAGAATTCCCTGTCACATCTTACATCTTCGTTTTCTTATGGACCTTTTTGGTGTTGTTGTTGTTGCTTCTCTACAAAAAAAAAACAAATGAAAAGGCGAGTGTCATACTTCCACTACTACTACTACTACTACTACTACCACGTTGTCTCCCTGCCTAACCCGGGCCACCCGCCGGCTCGCGTGTTACAGCGTGATTGCTTTGCAATTAAAATTGTGCAATCGACCGTCGGCCCCACGTCCCCGGCAGTCCGCCTCACACTGTTTCCCCCTACCCACCACGCTTCGTAGCCGCCGCTTTCGTTTGCCGGGTGCGACACGGGTGCGACGGTCATACAATGTCGCTCGGGCACGATTCGGTGCTGCACTCCAACAGTAGCAGCAGCCGCAGCAAGCCAGCCGACTACTTTCGATCGTTGACCGTTGGCCGCGACCGCGCAAGCGGTGGTCAAGCACGGTAATAACCTGCCTGCAAACGTCACTCACTAGAGGCCAAAATTGTTACTTCGGGGCAGCGTACGGTGTCCTTTTGTTTGACGCATTTTTTTACATGTTTTCGTAGATTTCTCTCCACCTTCTCCATCAGGCTATAGCCAAGCTAGGCTGACGTGGATTGAACTTTCGATTTTCGGCTATTAACATTTTTCAAAAGACCCAATCATCTATCCCCCCCTCCATGCGGAGCCTACCACTTGACGGTTTGGAATGATGTAGCGAATGCTAGCGAATGCCCGGACCGGCTTTCCGATGGCGTAACTGGTGCGCACTGGTTGTTTCCGTGCCGCCCGAGGCTTTACACTTTTCACCCACGCGCCCTGCTCCAGTATTGGAGCTGACGGTGAGTTCTGGTTGAACAGGATTGCCGAATTCAGTCAGCCTTAGCAACAGGAAGCAACATCAAGGAACACCATTATTTCGCAATCCTTTCACCATGCCATGATTGGGAGCAAAACTAGAAAGTACGTCCAACGGGCGAACCAGAAGTAGCGAAAAAAACAAAAGATTAAAGTCCTTGGAGCCACTTGTGACGACCAGTAAGTGCAACGGCCCCGCTAAAGTAGCAAATTTGGGCAGGTCCGTTGTTTTTGCAAACAAGTTTTTGTGTGTGTGTGTGTTCGGTAAGCAACAGTCATTAATCTGCTGCCGTTCTGCGCGCACCACTTTGCCCAAGCGGTAATGTCTAGCACGTAGCTCGTGAAAGGACAAATCGTTCGAGGTTGCCCAGAGATATCAGAACCCTGTTACCGATAACAGCGGGTAGCACACGTTCGGTTGTCAACCGGCTGGGGATTGCCATTCGCCACGTTGCAGCAGTAACGTACCTGTTACGCAGGAATGATACAGGTCCCGCAGTAGAAAGCAGAGCAGAGAGGCAATTGGCTGAGATTTATGGACACATTAAGCTGGCAGCTGGAGGCATTCACCTTTAGTCAGTGGTGGATCATGTTCGGCCAACTAGTGCACGCTGCGTGCTTGTACAGTATTTGCTTCTCCAAATTTTCTCCAGGAGCCTAGGCGACAAGTGACAAGGATCTCATGTCATACCATTCCTTAAACTACGGTTTTTTTGTAATCTTCTTAAAGATTTGATGATCCTTGGAACAAGTGATGAGAAAAATTAAGTTTTCGTCAGAATCGTCTTTGGCTAATTCCAAAGTTTTCTGGAATCCATTCTGGATAGTATGTCCTAGTAGGTCAGTTTCCGGAATCGGGTCTGGAATCGACTCCGGAAACGGAATAGGTTTCGGAATTGCCTCCGGAATCCAGAATCAGAATCGGTTCCGGAATCGAAATCGGCTCTGGAGACGGAATAGGTTTCGGAATCGCCTCCGGAATTGACTCCGGAATCAGAATCGACTAAAGTATCGGAATCGGCTCCGGAATTGATTCCTAACACGGAATCAGAATCGAGTAGGTCGGATTCCGAGCTCCAACCACTACTTGGAATTCCAGATCATCTTATTTGATGCTTAATTACAGGGTTTCTCACGATTTATTGGTCGATTCCCATAATTTTTTGGTTGCTTCCCATATTTTTTGGGTGTATTCCCACGATTTTTTGGGCGTTGTCCAGAATGTTATGGTTCAATTGTATTGATATCTAATAGATCGATACGAGAACCCTGTATTCATTTCATTTCATTTATTTCATTTTAAATCAATATTTGTCATCAAGGCTAAATAGCGAATATTTAAAACTAATTCTTAATATAACCAAAACTAAATTATATTGTGATCCAACATATGAAAAGATAACAGATAGAGCACAAAGAGACTCTCGTAAACTTAGGAAAAAAGAAGAAGAGAGAAAAAAGAATTTAAGAAGAGGAATTAGATAAATTAGAAGAAAGAAGACGGTGACGGAAAGAGTTAAGAGAGGTGTCTCAATAATCAAGGAGAGAGAGTAAAAATGGTTAAACAACCTGAATCAGGATAAAAGACGATCATTGTGTGTATAAAACGTATGTCGTGCCCAATTGACAGAGGATCGTGCGAATATGTTGCAAATATGAACCAAATGAAATGATGATGTGATGACTTACCTGATTGGTCCCCCTTTTCTGTTTCCACTCTGTTTCCAGCATCGGCCGCGGCAGCCCCCAGCTGTCCGGAACCGTACGGCGAGCAGGCGTACCTGCACCCGGACCACTGCGACCAGTTCTTCCTCTGCACCAACGGTACGCTCACGCTCGAGACGTGCGAGAACGGGCTGCTGTTCGACGGCAAGGGTGCGGTCCACAACCACTGCAACTACAACTGGGCGGTCGACTGCGGTAACCGCAAGTTCGCCACGGACCAGACGCCCCTGTCGACGCCCGGCTGCGAGTACCTGTTCGGCGTCTATCCAGATGCGGCCGAATGCTCCACCAGCTACCACAAGTGCGCGTTCGGCGAGGTGCACCAGGAGCTGTGCGAACCGGGCCTGGTGTACGATCACCGCATCCACGGCTGCAACTGGCCCGATCAGCTGCTCGACTCGTGCAACCCGGAGGCGGTGATCGGCTTCAAGTGCCCGCAGTCCGTGCCGTCCGGCACGGTCGCGGCCCGCTTCTGGCCGTACCCGCGCTACCCAGTGCCCGGCGACTGCCACCGGCTGATCACCTGCGTCGACGGCCATCCGCGCCTGATCACTTGCGGCGAGGGCAAGGTGTTCAACGAGGAGTCGCTCACCTGCGAAAACCCGGAGGATGTGCCGCATGCCTGCCGCCACTAAGGTCCGTGACGTCGCGTCGTAGCCTCCAGCGCCTCCCATCATACTCAACACACACACAACACACTGAGCCATACACGTTCCCAACTCCCGTTACTGCGCGTAAGGATTGGCGCCAACCATGCAACATCCTGCTGGAGGAGGTACCACTGCTTCGCGCCTGTTTGTTATTTCTTTTCGTTATCGTTGTTAAACATTCCACTCCTTCGTACAAGTTTGCCATGTTCTATCCTCTCGTAACTTTTATTAGTCTACAGCATTAATACGGTTGTTTTGTTTCATTACTTTCCTTTTCTTTTGGATGTCGCACTACTTCGCCCTCTCTTCCACCGCGCACCTTGTCTCAGGCGGGTGTGGTGCAGCTTAAAAATGCCTTTTCTGTCGTGCCTAGCCCTGGGGTTTCCCTTTCTTTTACTCATTTGTTCGTGTGTTTTTTATCAGCGTTGGATTAGCGTAACTTCGTTCAACTAACTCAGTAACCGCGGCACATACACACGGTTCAACTTAGTTACTTCCCCCCATTTATATCACCGTTTTCCGTTTCTTCTTTTTGGCAGAGACGTATGTCTTTCCTACTCACACCACTGCACACACACACAGATGGATCGCGGTGCACACCTCATTCGTTATCTAACCGTGTGTTCGTTATCTTTTGTTACTCTTCACGCCGGGCTCTACTACTACTACCGCACCGTACCAAATCATAGCTTGCCGTTGTTCACGCGCTCGCACTACTTCATTTTGGTTTCGTTTGTGTTTAGTTTTCCCCACCATTTGCCTCCATCGTGCGACAGAAGGAAGTGGGACTGAAAACGGATAATAAAAGAACACCCAGGGACAAAGGAAAGAAAAGGCACTGAAACACTCTCAACAAGAAAGCATAACTCAGAACGTGAAAAAAGCATTCAAAATTATACATGCAGAATTTTGAGCGTATAAACAATTGTTTTTGAATAAATAAAAAAAGAACCCCCTGTTTACACATTACACACATTTTAAATGGTCCGCGTAATTAAGAGTGTTCATTCTTTTTTTTTTTTTTTTGTTGCTTTTCTTCATCGGGAAAGAAATAGATGCATAACGAGAGTTTATAAACAGAAATGCGATTAAAACACAATAAATCCATATAAAAAGAAAAATGCAGCGCCCTTCATAAACTATACTGACAATACAACTTTAACCCCGTTCGCTTTGCTGTTTAACCTAGCTGGAATTCACGATTGGACACGTGTAGCGTGGATCTACCCGCACCCTGTAAATTCTAATACACAATCGATGCCGCGGGGACGGGCCGATGCACGCTACAGGAAAATTCGAAATGCACATATACACAATACACAACAGAAAAGAAAAAAAAAACGATTAAAAAAAGATAAAGCCCTACTAAACTGCTCTTTAGACACTGTCTGTGGCGGCACAATGTTGCCTGTACTGCGCGTGCGGCGGCTGGAGGACGGCTCCCGGCAGTACGAGAAATTACACTAAATTGGAATTCACAACTCGCGAACCTGTGACTCGCAATACAGGATGCGCGTAATTTCATAACCTATCCCAATCGCGGGAATGCGGAACGTTTTGAGCAGACTGTAGGATTATGTGTGTATGTGTGGGTGTGTACTGAATGGCGCCATCTGCTTTCGAATGCTCGTCGTTCCCGCCGCGATTGTCCCCAACTAGCGTATGTGCGTGCGGCTAGCTTGACGCATCTAGTTGCTGGTTCTGGTGCTAAGCTTCTTCAGCACGTTCAGTCCCTGCTCCTGGTATTCGGCTTTGGACATCCAGAATGCATCACGATCCTTGGTAACTTCCGCAAGCACAGCACCACCTGGTTTTTTTAAGGGTCGCAAAAGAGAAGAACAACACATTTTTACAGCTGGTTTTTGCTAATAATGAGCCACACACATTGGCCCAATTTTTGGTATACGCACCGATGAAAACCATATCCTTTCGCCGGGGTGGATCCTCGATGCGGATCTTAAACTTGGACAGCTTGTCGATGTCGTTCTTCAGCACGCGCTCTAGGTAGAGCTGCTTGATTTCGCGCTCGAGCCGCGACGGCAGTCCCGGGTACATCGTGGACCCACCCGACAGCACGATGTGCTTGTACAGCTCCGACCGCATGTCGATATCGGCCGCCTGGATGGTGGAGAAGACCAGCTCCGCAATGCCCTGCCCTTCTACGTTGATCAAGTGCGGCTGGAAGAGGGCTTCCGGTGCCTCGAACCGCTCGCCGCCGACCTTAATCATACGCCCGTCCGGTAGCTGCCGGGGGAGGACAAAAGACACAATGTCGAAGAGGAAACGTTTTAAGTTGCACGAACCTCTGATAGCTTTCGCGCACGAAATATTACGCGTGCAGCCTTACCGTGTACGACTCTACCAGCACGGTCGTCTCCAGCGCTAGCCGCTGCTCCATCTCGATGTCGTACCCGATGTAGCATAGCTTCTCCTTCATCATCCGCACCGTCTCAAAGTCGGCGGAATGGTTGAAGGCATACCCGCGCAGCAGTAGCAGCTTGATCAGGTAGCGCGTAATATCCCGCCCGGCAATATCCAGCCGACGGGTCAGGTGCGGCAGCGCGAACTCCTCGTACACCGGGCAGATGTGCGTGACACCGTCGCCCGAATCGATCACCACGCCACTGATCAGCCCCTGCGCGTAGAGCGTCAGCACCGCCTGGATCGCGATGTACGCCGAATCGAACCCGTACTTCTCGAACATTACCTCGATCATCTTTTCCCGGTTTTTGGTCGGATTCATGGGCGGCTCGGTCAGCAGAATCTTTGTGTTCGACGGCTCGATGTTCATCTTCTTAGGACCGAACGTGTAGTCCCACACGTGGCACATGTCCTCCCAGTTGCGCACCACGCCGTTCTCCATCGGGTAGGACACCTCGAGCAGGGAGCGCAGCTGGGACGCCTCATCACCCACCATCAGGTCCTGCGGGAGAGTGGTTTGGCGGGGGGTTTGAGGAAGAAGAAGAGTTAGTGAGGCAAGGTCTTTCCTTTTTCCAGTTTGCCAGACAGGCGTGCGTCCTAACGACGGATTCGTCCGAGACGCACATTCAAGCACATTCCGGTTAATCAAAACAACAGGTCCGTGTGTTAGGGAAACTCTATTAGCTTGAACAAGAAAATCAAACATAGCAAAACTGCACAAGCTGTCTGTTAGACGGAACCAAAAACAGCACGACAGCTGGAATCAGCTAACTGGGAAGCGAGCAAAACAACTGACAGATACGAACTGAACGGGGTGATAACCAATAAGCAAATCCGTTTTGGGAGGCATCATGTAGTTGCAATGGAACAGTAAACAAGGTAAGAGACATAAAACATTCACTCATCAAACACACTAAACACAGAGAGAGAGATAGAAAGAGCAAAACATTTGAGGTCGGATTGTGTAGTAAAACAGGGCAAACAATTATAAGGAAGTAACAAGTAACCAAACCATCATCTCGATAGCCAAAAACGGGGAAGCCAAAACACGAACAGTTACTAAATTGAAGTTAAGAAAAACCAAGCACTAAATGAAATGAGCGACAAATGGAGACGATAATGATATTTCTCCTCCTATTTGGTTCCAAAATAGTGTAACGGAAAAAAGGGAAGGAAATGGGAGGCTAAACGTCACTTTAATACTTACTGGTAACGTGCTGGTAGCTTCAACTTCCTTTTTTTTTATTTCAGATACGATTAGATTTAATTTTGTGATTTTGCGATAGATGATTGAGAGATGATTTAGGATTTGTTTGTTTGTTTGTTTTTTTTTTGTTTTGGTCACGAGTAAACGATTAGTATGCAGTGGTGAGAGAAAAAGAGTGGGTTTTTTTAGTGAATATAAGCTGAAGATAGAATCAAATTAATCGCTAAAATTCAAATGAACATTGCAATTTCCCCGTGATCCAGAAAGGCTTAAGAAAGGCGCGGTACAGTAAGTGTTACGAGTTTTAACGACGGTTGAGGAATATAAAGTGGATTGCTTAATCCGAACTATGAGATGAGTCAAAGCGTGTATTTGTGGGTGTATGTGTGCGCGCTAAAGTATTATGGATGAATGTGTGAATGTGAGTAATAAACTGTTCAGTTGGGGTGAAGAAACGTTGCAATAATCTGCAACACTTGGCTAGCCTTTCCATAGCATTGGGTGACTCATAGCAGAGAAATATATGTGTGGACCCTGGGTTGCCCTAACCGAAGCACGGGTCGCAACCTAGTTTTTATATGATATTATATGATACAAAAATCAGATCGTTTGCAGTTCTTTTCATTTCCTTTTGTGATAACAGTTACGTTACAACAGTTAAAATTTTGATGTAATATGAAGTAAAAAATTAATCAGATTATTTTCAATATGCCATATGCTTCTGTTATTTCCAAAAGATCATCATGAACAAAAACTGATCATGACTAACTACGTTAGTTAATCCTATACAGAATAGTCAGCTGGAAGTCAGAATTTACAGAAAAATAAATAAATAAATAAATCTGAATTTGACAGTCGGGGAGTGCAAGGTGCCATTTAAGTCCTTCGTAAACGTTACTCCCTTCCTGCCAATATCCACAGAAATCCTCATTCATTATGTCGATCAAAAACATAATCATAAGCCCACCTGTAATTTATCTAATCATATTGATCTTGGTCTTCTTCTTCTTCTTCTATTTGGCGTAACGTGAACATGCCGGCCTTATACAGGCTTTCTCGACTTAATTCATTACCACGTAGCCAGATAGTCAATCCTTGCTACGGGGGGACGGTCCATTCTGGGCTTGAACCCATGACGGGCATGTTATTGAGTCGTTCGAGTTGACGACTGTAACACGGGACCGCCCTAGGCTGATCTTGGTAGGCTGCCCCATGGAAAGCTTGAGATCGTTTGTATCAGCCTATCAAAAGTAACACGTGTTTGCGCTGACATCTCATTTCATCCGTTTTCTGAGCGTTTTGCAGAAGTAAAATGTTCTAAGCTGCAACTATACCTAAAGAAGGCTTGAACCTTTTCCAAAATAATATGCCACAAAATTTAATAGCTTGCCTTTTAAATTCCTGTTAATTGAATATTTTTATTCATTTTTCCAAGTCTTTTTCTTATAAAAATTAATTATTTTTGTCACCAAATACCTTGAATACTACCTTGCTTAAAAAAATAAAAATTTAATGGTCATTTATATCAAATTAAACAGTTTTTAGTATTCATTTTTTTACGATAAAACACCGACAAGCTTTTATGGCATTGCATGATCTGACAATTAGTAGCGAAACCGGCGATGTTGATAATCTCTTCGTATTACAGGTGCTCGGAATTGACTGACATATACTGTAGAAGCAGAAATGCTTCTACAAATAAATTTTGGTTCAAGTGGTCATTTAGCCAGCAGGCCATCAGTTTGACATCTCTGATCTAAATAAATTGACTTAATAACGATGTTGCATGCCTAAGCTCATCTAGGCTGTTAGGCTGCTCGATTGCATTACTACTCCCCAGGTCCTAGGTAGTTAAACAAAGCCGTTCAGGATATGTTGACACAATTTGCTCAGCTCCATATCGGTTCAACTGGGCGAGAAATTCTACCCGATAGCTGCATAACAGGACATCTTTAATTATTCCATTTTGCAATGCGTACATTAAAGTTTGTGCTCAGACCCAAAGCTTCACTTGCCTGGCCTACATCGTGGTTTAGTCTGTTACCTCAATTTGTCATAAAATAGAAGCATCACAACAACGATTAAAACGAGAGAGAGAGAGAGAGAGAGAGAGAGAGAGAGAGAGAGAGAGAGAGTGTGTGTGTGTGTGTGTGTGGGTGTGTGTATGTGTTCAATGCAACAAATAAAGTGAATGATTACAATCAAAACAAACAGGAACAAACAAACATACTAAAACTGTCCTAAGAACTGACGAAATCCTGGACTTGACACAGAGCAAAAGAGCAGATTAATGGTGCGAGTAGTGTTGTGATGGTTAATAAGAGTAGTCCAACAAACGGTACGAGCTTTTACAGAAGTAAAGAGAACAAAAACGAATGTAAAAAGGTAACAGCAAGGTAAAGGTGGTAGTTTGCAAACAGGAAAACACGTAAATATTCACATCCTCCAGAGCTCGGAGCAAACGACACGCTGGTCACACCTCGGCCACCGGCCAACATATCGGTGTGGTGCGGTTGTTTTTTTTTTTTGCGAATTTGGAGTGACCAACTTAATACGCTACCATCAACACACTCACACACGACTTACATCAACGTGTAAATCCTGCAAAAAGTGGGAGCGGAAGGATAGAATAGAGAAAAAAAAACACAATTTAATCAAACAGTATTGTCGCTCGGTGGGCTCAGCGCCCTTCGTTGGATGATTGGTGGATATGTAGGTATGGGTGTGTGTGTGAGACAGTGTTTTTTTACCGCTACGTATCCCCGGTGCACCCAAGTACACAGTTATGCTGTATCCGGGAGTTCACCGTTTATGAAATCGCTTTCAGCGCGAAGGATGTGGCGCGACAGCCCGGATAAGCCCATTCCGAAAGTCCCAGCCCTCTCCCTCCCTTCCTTACCCCTCTTTCAGAGCGGTTCAATTTACCTTCACCTCGATGTCGCCGATTTTGTTCACCGCCCGGATGATGGGCCTGCCGACCATCGACGGGAAGATGTGGGCTGGGAAGTTGCTGCCGGCGTAGCCACATTTCACGAACTACAACAAATAAAAATATAAATTAACACCGGAATTGAGTCCAAGGAGAGGGGGGGGCCGAACGGGACCGAAAGCGGCCCCACCCAACAGTGCCACCGACAGAAACGGCCCTTACCCCTGTGCCGTTGTCACAAACAATAACGTGCCGCCCCTTGCTGTCCATAGTTTTTATTTTTTTGTTTTCACTCGCGCTGCGTGTGGTGCGTTGGGGATTCTCTGCGCCCGCTGGGGATGCTGCGATTGCGAATATTGCTGGCCGCACGAAGCTACTACTGCACCGCACAATTTACGCACGCAAACATTTACTGGCCACACTGCCACTTGCCTTTTATTCCTGCTTTATCTTGCCTACTCGCTGTTTCGGGGTGGTTGATTGCTGAGTGAGTAATAGCGTTGATAAATATCGTTTCCCCTACTTTTTTTTCTTTCCCTTCTAGTCTTCTGGCTATGCTGTCACTCTGCGGGGAATCCAGCCGAGCAAAACCTGCAGCGGATCGACCCACGCACTCGGGAGGTACATTCGTGTCGCGGCCATCTTTGCTGCCCACTTTGACAGCTTGCTTGCATGTTGGTGTTTTTGAATGTTTCAAAATAACGCTCTTTCTGACAATGTTGTACCATTTTCAGTGTTTGAACATTTTTTTTGTAGTAAAATATTACATAAACTATGCTGACAGTATATTTTGTAAACAATAATCCAGTTCTACGACTGTTTCGAGCAAAGTCTATGTAAGATACAGGTCGAATCATAACTCTTTTTTTGCACTAATACAAAGTTTTGGAATTTACAGTGGCCTCGTTAATTTTTACACCCACGTTCACAAGCTCGAAATGACCGGGGTGTTAATTTGGCGGCTATTTTTACTAATTTCGGTGCTTATTTCATGTTTTCTTAATTTAATTGAATTAAAAATATGCTCAAATGTATTCTTCCAGCGAAATTCCGCATCAAGTACAAGGAATTTACTGAAAATTTACTGTTTTCGTTGCGCCCATTTCTTCACAATATCACAAAAATATGGGAGTTTTTGAGTGTGTGGCACTCAAAAATAATTATTAAACTAGAAGTAGCATCGAAAAATATCGTTTTCCAAAAGAATTTTGTGAATCAATCTAAAATTCATTAAACGAATGCAGCATCCGATACACAACGTAAACAAATGAACTGAACGAGGTAACTTTCAAACCGTGACTTGTTCTACTTACTTTCATTTGTCAATTCCTTAGGCATGCATTGACCTGTATCCTGCATTGACTTTGGTTCGTTGGAGCCAAAGCCTCTATAAACAGTTCAAACAAACAGCAAACATTGACTTTGGTTTCGAGTGACAAATGAACGTTTGTGAGTTTTTTCGTCAACATTTCCTCGATGTACGTACCTTGCGTCGCACCACATTTGCCAACCATCTGGGCGTGAAACGTCAAACTTTGACAGTTTGGCAGGCTGTCAAGCGCCGTTTTAGGACAATCTGGTCTAATGGCAGCTTGATCACTGTATAACAGTTTTATAAGGCATTTTAACGATACATAAATAGTTCTGCTCGGTACCAACATATTGTTTGGTTTGAGCAAACGTTTAAAATCATCAATTACATTCACACACTGTTTTTTCCGCTCGAATTTGATGTTGAAGCTGTGCATGCAGTGCAACCAGAAGATGCATTGGAATGTAAAGAGAGCAGCTGTTCTACTGTCAATATGAGGAAATTTTAAAACAGTTCAATGTACGGAATGGCAGTTGGAGGCTACAAAAATATATTGAAAAAAAAACTGTTTCAAATGGCAATTTAAACAAAGGCATTACGAAATGTTCTGTTGCAACCTACTCCATACAGCTAAAACTGACTTGTTGGCCACGTGTTCTCCTATCATAGATGGCAGGTGCTTTTCTAATGGGGATGGGCATGCCAGAGATGTCAATTTTGATTAAAATAAAGATAATGCGATCCTCATACTTTTATACCACGTTATTATTACACGATGTTATTACATGATTTCAAAAGTCACTTTTTAAAAGTAAAAGTAAACCAACACAACAACATGCTCATCTCAATTTTATAGATTACTTTTATTGATTCTGTTTTCTTTTTTTTTTTTGATCATAAATAGCGTCATGAATATGATTAGTATTGTGGTATGCACGTAAGTGTCTCGTAGTGTGTTCTGGCAACACATTTCTTTCCACTCCCGAATTGGCGATTTCTTTACTTCCAACTACACTACGGCAAACTACGTTACAGTGGGCGTCCCTCTCCAACTTCTAACCTCAATTCCACTACTCCTCTTATTTTCATGTATGTGAGAAAATTACATTTTAATTATAATCGGCTCTTGCCCTGACCCTTGCTTCACTAACGGGTTTTATTTTTCTTCTAGTGACTCTGAACACAATATGTTTAAGGCATAAATAAGAGTGAAGCACATGTCTGCACACACACACACACTTACACACGCATAGTGTGTGTTAAAACGACCAGACCTTAAGTGAAAAACGTTACAAGCTAAGTTGTGTCTGCAAACTGCATGCTGCATGCAACACACGGAGATGCAGGTGGTCTATTTGAGAGAAGGAGAAATACCAAATCGTGTCCCAAACAGTATGAGCAAAGGTAGGACACGCATACACATACGCACATGTATGCTTTTTGTGAGTAATGCGTTGCAGGAGGGTATAACACATCCTTTCATTTTGTGTTGCTTTTCATTCAATTGTTGATTAATTATATAATTTACAGATCATTGCGCTCTCTTGCCACATTACCTGTTTGTGAACCTTTCAAAAAAAAAAACCTTGACTCATCTTCGTTTTTTCATGTTTTGTCGTTGTAAGTTTAATGGCACTTGCAGTGAATTCTTACCGTCCCACGTGCAGTCAAACCTCTTTCTCTGACACCCTTACTAAAGCAAACACGAGGCTCATCCCACCCAACGAGCGCTCTCCTTCATCTTTGGGCTATTTGTCTATACTGAATAGTTTGTTTAAGTGTGTGCGAGAAAGAGAGACAGACAAATAATCGCTTTTTAAAACACCCTTAATGACACGGCGCACCGTCGCACTGCAAAGTAAACAAAAGGCGACCTACGATACACTAGCTTGGCCACGTGTTCCTCCTATCAAAACGGTGTGGTTCTCGCATTAGGTTTGGCGTACTAAGACTTTAGTTTCTAAGTAGTAAACACATCAAATTAAATATATTCGGGGGTTATAAGAAGTATTGCATTTTTTTTTTGTTTCGCTTACTAATGATCATGTTGCTAATCGGATTCGATCAGAACGATTCCGTTTGCCATCTCGCACCAACGCTATTACCTTGCAGTTACTCCTTTGGTCGTATTGCTGTATTTTTCCACACCTCGCTTCTCGCTCGCACGCGCACCACATACCACACCCTTGCTTGCTACTATTTCTTATTCGTACTCTTATTGGCTCGTATTGGCATTATATGATGAAGTTCCAGTTTTTTTTTCACTCGAACGGTACTTCTTCTTTCGAAGCTCGGGGTATGGGATTCCCAACAATCTGCTAGAGAGCCTAGTTATGCAGAACATCAGCACTACTCAAGTTTTGTTGTGGCATTGTAAACAGGATATGTTTGTTCCCTTTTATTTAACCCCGGGCTGGCTGGCTTGGTGCACAATAAGAGTGAGAGTTCGGTTGTGTTTTGATAAATTAATAACGTTTCGTAAAACCATATCGAGGTTACGAAAAACGCTGTTCTCGACTTGGATGAGGATCGTTGATTTCCGTGTTTTCTTTTTCCCTTCGCTTTTATACACTAACACGTTGATGGGGGGTAGAGGGTAGGATAGTAAATCTAGATTATATGTGGTTATTCGCTGTTGCATCTACTCTATATTCGTATCAGGCTAACCCACACACACACACATTCGCTACATAATATTATATTGCCCTTGCTACAACCTGAAATCTAGGCAAAGCACAACAAGCAGTTCCTTGTTGGCTCTCTTAGCACATGCCTCGCAGATATTCTTTGCTCTTGTCAAATCGATTGTTAGATGTTACATTTGTTTTCGTTAAAACTTCTTCAGATGGCAGAGGAGGATAACGGGGTGGCAGAAATTAATGAAAAATGTATCAGTACACGGAAATCCCATTATTACCGGCTCGCTTTACACGTTATAGGCACTTCGATAGCATTTGCAGTAAAAAAAAATAAAATCCCGATTGTTCCGGAGCTTAATTTAAGTGCGTTTGTATGTTATTTATATGTACGTCACTAAAACATTTCATTTACACGTTGGTTGTTTTTTTTTTAACTTAAAACGTCTCTATAGATGTATTGTTGTCAGTTATGTTTTTTACGACTATGTTTTCGCTTTGTTTTTCCTTAAGTACGTTTATATTCCTTATTAGCATAATCAGTTATTTATATATATATGTTTTATATAAACAATAGTTAAAAAAAACTCTTGTTGACGATCTGCCTTATAAAACGGAACGCAAATAAATATGTAACAGCAGAAATAAGATATTTAAAAAAATCTTTAAAAAGGACACTTTGATCATCAACTCACTCTCACGTACGCAACCACACCCGCAACTAGGCAGTAGCAGTGCGCTATACTGCTCCTCCTCTATTTTGTTTTATGGCCTAGTCTGTGTGCTTATGCAACATGTTCTGTTAGTGTCTACAATTCGATTTGTTCCGAAATAAGTTACATTTTCGCCCTAAGCTGCTAAGGTACTACCAAAAGATAAAATAAGGATTCGCAACGTTTCAAGCTCACGCACTCACACACTATTGCGCGGTCACTACCTTACTAGGGTAATTAAAATCAAGCAACAAAAAGTTATAATTAGATTGGGCAGGGAAATAGCACGCTTGCTCACACACAGCCGCACGCGCTAACAAAATTAAACCGTTTAAAGCAACGCATGTTGCTATCAGTGTGCCTTTTCTCGTTTTTGGGTTATTTGATCTTTCATGCACTCCGCCTAATGCGAGAAACGTGCTCTAATGGAACCCAAGGCGTAATAATATTTAGCTGTGCAATATGTTGTAAGTTAGAATATAGGAGTATAAATATATTAAGTAATATTTTAGTTTTGATTATGCTTTTGGGGAGGGGAATGCCGCATGCTACGCGCGTGCATTTTCCGATTATCTAACCACAATTAATTTTAATAATAATAAAACAAAAAAATCTATTCCATCTAATAACTAGTACACTTCAACTAATGTGCTCGCTATCTGTGGCCCCGGGGACGCCAAGATTAAAAAGAAACATATTTATACAATACTTTGCGCACTTCTAGGCACCGCTACAACGGTTTTTTTTTCTCTCTCTTCAAAGTTGGCGCACGCTACGCTTGAGTCATTTTCGATGTATCGAGTGTTTTGCGTTTGTGTTAAAAAGTAGTAGCTAAAACTGTGCCCTCTTATTTCACCGTGTGTGTCTTACATACTAAGCTTAACGATAAGGAATGTAATGTACACAAAGAAAGCAAAAAAAAAAACAAACAAGCAAGCCGCGTCTCACTTGTCCACACCGAGCAGCTTGGCAGCTTCGGACGCGGACGACAACAGCACCCGGCTCAGGATGCCCTGGTCGCTGATGCCGAGCAGGTTGCCGATCAGCTCCGAGTGCTGCTGCGGCTGCTGGAAGTGAGAATGGTAGCGCTTGCCTCCAATAATGGGGGCTGATGCTGCTGCTGCTGCTGCTGACGCCGTGTGGATCTCCGCAGCGGTGTCGTGGAGATGGTGGTTATAGTCGTACGGCTGCTGCTGCTGGTGGTGGCTGTGGTTAGACATTGGTGGACTGGAGCACTCCGCGTCTTCATACTCGTCGTCGTCGGTAAGATCGGTGCCGCTGTTGTTCGGATCGTCATGCCCGTTCGACTGCCCTCTGCGGACGTCCGGCTGCTGGTGGCTGTTGGTGCGACGGCCCGCCGCACTAGGGCGCCGCCCGGACGAATACGAGGAGGAGGAGGCGGGGGAGGCATTTCCATTACTGCCGCCGCCGCCGCCGCCGCCCCCGGTCGAGTGCTTCTTCCGGTGGCGCAGCATGCTGTGCTTGAGGGTGAAGCGCCGGTCGCAGACGTCGCACTGGAACGGGCGCTCGCCGGAGTGCGTCCGCATATGCCGTCTCAGGTCTTCCGCCGACCAGAAGCGACGCACACAGAATGCGCAGATAACCTGCCGAGATGTGCCATGTGAAACAAGTGGTTGGAAGAGAGAAAAAAAAACAAAAAACACAAGCATACGTTAGCATGGCTTAGGCTTTCCCCCCAATGCCCCAACGTCGTTGGGTGACGATCGCGCGCCAGTGACTACCCCGGCCGGCCCTGTATGGCCTGGCACCCGGTAGCCTGACCGCACGAAGTTGAAGTAAGGACTGACCTTAGACCTACCTTCCGATTGGCATAGTCGAGATACTTGCCACCGTTGTTGTTATTATTGTTGTTGTTGTTGTTATTGTTGTTGTTGTTGGTGCCACTCTCGTCGTCGTCCGGGGAGCCGGTGTGCGCCTCGCTCTCGGTCGCCGACGCGGACGCAGTCTCTAGCGACACCTTCGCCATCAGCGTGGTGAACTCCTGCGGGTGCACCTGCTTGATGTGCTCCAGGCAGGACACACGCTCGGCGGTGGACACATCGCACAGGTGGCACTTGTACGGCAGATCGGAGAAGCCACCCGTCGCCGATAACCGGCCATCCTCCTTGCCCTCGTCTTCCTCCTCCATCGCCGTATCCCGGGCGGCACCGTCGGACTCGTCTTCCTGGTCCGGCTGGTGGTGGTGCCGGGCAGGTTCCGCTTCGCCGTCGCCATTTTCCTTCAGCTGCTCGGATTCCCGGAGCGCGGCCACCTGCTGCTGCACTCCCTCACTGCCATTCTTTTTGTCGCCCGCAAACTTTGGCGGTAGCTCAGCATCGCCCGACACCACGCTGCTGCCCCGCCTTCCACTGCCTTCGTTTTTTGGCTCGTTTTTTGCCTCCTCGCTAGAAGCGTCAGCCCGCGGTTCGTCGTCTTCGTCTGCGGAGCCCACCGGAAGTGCCTGAGGCTGTTGTTGCTGCTGCTGCTGCTGCTGCTGCTGTGACTCTGTCCTGGCCGACGAAGAAGGAGCACCGGACCGGCTGCCCTTGCCGGTTATCATCTTGCACATCGCTTCGGCCACCGCCACCGGGATCGGTTCCGGTTTCGGATCGAGCAGATCGTCGATCGGCACCGGTATGGAGACGGCCGACTCAACGTCACCGTGCTTGCGCAGCAGATGCCGGTCGCAGTTCGACTTGGTCGTGAAGAGCAGCGTGCACTGGGAGCACTTGAACGGCTTCTGGCCGGTGTGCGTGAGGATGTGCCGGCGCAGCGAGCTCGACCACGGGAACATGCGCTGGCAGTACGGGCAGCTGACCCGGTTCGGCGCCAGGCTGTAGGCCGACTTCTTCTTCTGCTCCTGGTGCGCCAGGGCCACCGCCGACGGGTTCGGGTCGTCCGTGCCGGAGTTGTTGCTCTCGGACGCGGACCCGGACGCCACCAGGCCCTCCTCATCGCTGTGATCCTGCGACAGTGGCACCTGCACCTCGGGTCGGCTGCAAACACACACACACACGCACACAAAAAGCGGATCAAAATCAAGGGTTAGAGTTAGTAAAGCGATGTTTGCTGAAGTAGATTTTTTCCATTTGCTTACCTGAAGTAGCTTTCCAGCGCGGGGTTCGTTGCGTTGTCGAGCAGCTTCGATACGGGCACCAGGTCGCTGCTCGCGTTGCCAGCTTCGTCGGCATTGGTCACGCTGCCGGTACTGCCACACGATGCCTTGCGGGATCCGGTGGCCGAACCGGTAGCCGCCGACGATTGATGCTGCTGCTTCGACGACTTGCCTGCGAGCTGCTGCGGCACTATCGGCTTCTGTTCCTGCCCCTTATTAGCCTCCCCAGCGTCCCCGATTGCGCGATGCTCTTCCAGCTTCTGCTTCAGGATGCGGTTCAAGGTGCTGCCGTGATGCTGCTGCTCGTGACCAACGCTTTCGCCGGTCGGTCCGAGCTCTTGCTCCAAGGTGGCCGGCGTGGGTGGCACATCCTGCATCTGCAACTTCGCCATCTTCCTCTCCCCACACTCGTCCCGCTCTTCCTCGTCAATCACGAGCTGCGCATCTTCCTCCTCGTCCTCCTCGTCACCTTCTTCCAGCGCACCTGGAGCTGCACCCTCCTCCTCCTCTTCCTCCTCCTCTTGATCGTGCTCTTGGTCGTAGTGCTGTTGCTGCTGCTGCTCCTCCTCTAGCAGTGCCTCCCGCTGTTCCTGCCTTACTGTCTGCTCCTCATCGTCCTCCTCCTCCTCCTCTTCCTCCTTCAGTGCCATTCGATAGGCGTTCGTCTCGTCGTAGCTGCGGCGCATAAACTCGCTGTCCTGGTCGAGATGCGACTGCAGCCGGCGGCGACGGCGACGGTACCGTTGGCCCACGATCGGTGTGGCTCCCTCGTACGGTCGCTCCTGGCCCCGATCGTCTTCCTCCTCGTCGTCCTCTTCGGTTTCGCCGCGCGCTCCACCAGCCAGGCGACGTCCGGCCAGGGCAGCCGACATGACGGGCGTCTGCTGCTGACTATAGTGGTGGGTCAGCCGCTGCTGCTGCTGCTGCTGCTGCTGATTCCACTGTCCTGCCGCACCCTGCACGATCATGTTGTGCAGCAGTGGGTTCAGGTGGCTCGCATCCTGCCCACTGCCACTGCCACCGCTACCGCGCATAGCGCCCGACCCCTTGCCCGACTGCTGGGCCAGGATGGCATACTTCACCTGGTCCGAGATGGCACCCGCGCCGCCTCCCGCGTTGCCGCCGTGCATGCCTGCCCCGCCGAAAGCGCCCTGGAGGGCGGACACCAGCGAACCGACGGAGCTGTTGGCAGCCGCCACCATGCTCGCACTACTGTTGCTACCGGATCCTGCTCCTCCTGCTCCTCCTCCTCCTCCTACACCTCCGCCAGCACTGCGACGCATCAGATGGCCGCCACGCTGCCGCTGGGACCAAAACTGCGGATGCTGCTGCTTGATGTGCCGCTCCATGTTCGAGCGCAGTGTGAACCGCGCGGAGCAGTGCTCGCACGCAAACGGCCGCTCGGTGCGATAGCGGCGCTGCTTCTGCTTCGGTATCAGGACGCCATTTTTGATCACCATCTTCACTGGACCGACGCCGGCCGAACCGGGGCCGCTAGCGCCACCGGCCGAGACGCCAAAGCTGGCAGCTGCGGCCGCTGCGGCCGCCGCCAGTGCTGCAGAGGAGGAGACGGGAGACCCGCTGGGCCCGCGAGGCTGCTGCTGCTGCAGCGAGGAGAGCTGCTTGTTGGTCAGGCCGGTGCTGCCGCCTGACCCGCTACCACCGTCGATCGGTGTCGCCAGCGGCGAGGGCGAGGAAGGCGTTAGCAGCTGCTTCGGCGTGGGCACGGTGGCGGCCGTCCCCAGCTCGAGACAGTCGCCCGACTTGGTGACGCTGTTCGGGGGCGTATCGGTCAGCGGCGGTGGGTAGAACGGGTTCCCCAGCAGCGGATGGTGGGGATTGCGACCGACGCCGCCGCCGCCGCCGCCACTGCCGCCCGTCGAGGCGGCAGCCGCCGAGACAGCCGCCGCGGCGGCAAGGTTCGGCAATGCGCCGAGCCCAAAGTCCTTGCTCAACAGCTCGCCAAGCGCGGCCGCCGACCCCGCCAGCATGTGGTTCTGCAGGAAGGGGGACGCGTGCAGCGGGAAGGAGGGCAGCTGCAGCGAGTTGTACAGCTGGTAGAACTGGAAGAAGTTCATCGGATCGAGCTTCGCGAACGTGTCGTTGAACAGCTGAAACTGTTGCTGCTGCTGGGCGAGATTTACCTTGGAAAGCTTGGGTAGCTCCGCCCTGCCCTCGTCCAGCTCGGCCGGCTCCTTCGGCAGCGGCTGCTGGGCTTTGGTGCCGCCGCTGGCCGCATGCTTGCGCGCCTCGCCCTCCACCCCGTTGTGGCCGCGCTGCTGGTGGCGCAGCTGGTGCAGCTGGGCCGCCATCGTGTCATCGTCCTCCTCCTCACCGTCGGTCGAGAGTGTCGGGGCGGCAGCCTTGCGATTGCCTGCGACGGTCGATTTCTTGCTCAGATCGAGCGCATCCATACTCAGATCGATTGGCCGCGGGTGCACGGTTGCGGTCTCCACTGCCGACTGCTTTCCGGCACGGTGCGACGGCATGGCTGCGTCCTCTGCCGACGCCTTCTTGCCCACCAGTGTCGGCTTTTGCTCCAACAGCTCGCCGTCGTGCTCCTCCTCCTCCTGCTCCTGCTCCTGCTCCTGCTCCTGCTCCTGCTCCTCCTCCTCCTCTTCTTCTTGCCCCTCGTCGTCGTCCTCGTCGAGCGCATCGTCCTCGTCCTGCGGGGGCGTTAGCTGGTTCAACTTTTCCAAGCTTTTCACCTGTATTTTGGCGGCTACGCTTGAGCCGAACGCACCGCCGGCCCCGTTACCGCCACCCCCGCTCGGGGGCGTCTGCAGCAGCAGGCTGGTGTCAAGCAGGGGATGATGATGATGATGCACAAAGCTAAGCGGCAGCGGCGGCATCAGCATGTCCTTGAGCTGTTGCGACGGCAGCGGCGTGCTGCTGCGCGCCTCGGCCAGCTCGTCCTGATAGGCGGCACCGCCGCCAGCACCACCACCACCGCCACCGCCCGCAAGCATCGCCCCCGGCGTGTAGGTACCGTCGAGTGGTGGCGTGTTGAACAGCTGCAGCTTCTTGAGCGGATCGTCACAGGACGAATCCTCGGACGGGTGGTAGATGATGGCGCGCTTCACGTCCTCGCGCGTCGTCTGGCCGTGCCGGTTGCGCAGGTGCCGCTCGCAGTTCGCCTTGGTCGTGAAGGCGTAGTTGCAGATCGCACACTCGTACGGCCGGTCGCCGTTGTGCGTGCGCATGTGACGCACGAGCGTCGCCTTGTCGCTCACGACGTACCGGCACATGTTGCACTGGTACGGGCCCGGGCCGGCCGCCGACACGTGCGTCCGGTTGTGGCCCTTGAGGGCACGCAGGTTCGGGAAGACGGCGGTGCAGATGCGGCACGGGAACTGACCGCGCAGCTTCATGCGGCGAAACTCGGCCGTGAACGCGTCCTGAGCCTCCTCCGGCTCGTCGCGAGACCCGGTCGAGTGGGCGTACATGCCACTGTCGCTGCCGGCACCGTCCTTGAGCAGGGCTGCGTCCAGCAGGCCGGACAGGGGCGTCTGACTGCCCCCGTCCAGCTGGCGGCCGATGACGCCCCCGCCCAGCTTGGTCACGTTCAGGATGGACTGGATGTCGGCCAGATCCTTGCCGCTGTCGACCATCTGCTGGTGCTGCTGCTGCTGCTGCTGGTGCGCGTGGTAGAGCGCCATGTTGGAGGAGTAGTATGAGGGCAGGGCGGTGGTGGTCGCGCTGGTACCGGTCGGCGAAGCGAGCGGTTCCTGCTTCAGGGCTGGCACTGGCGACGAGAACGACTTGTCCAGGGAGGAGGGAGTCGTCGGGGCTTCCGACACCGTGCTGGAGCGGTTCTGCAGATCCAGATTGGCGAAGAAGTCCTCCCGGCGCAGGTCTACGGGGTGTTGCTGCTGCTGCAGCTGCTGCTGTCCTTGATGACCGGGTCGGTGCCCCTCGAGGTGTTGTTGCTGCCTCTGCTGCTGCTGCTGCTGCTGCTCCTCGTCCAGGGCTCGATGATTGCCGCGCCCGTCGTAGCCCGAGCCCACATCCGAGCCGGACACATCGGACGAGTCGGACTCGCTCGGTGCCCGCTTGCGCCGGCGCCCTCCGGTGTGGGTGGCTCCGCGCTCTCCACTGCCCGCTCCGCAGCAGTCGGCCGAGTGCATCGAGAGCGTCTTGGAGCATGGGAAGGCTCGGTAGCAGCGGCCGCACTCGTACTTCTGGCTCGTGACCGGCGTCCGGATGCTCTGCTCGCACAGGTTCTTCGCGATCAGCGGGAATTTCTCGCTGGAAAAGTCGACGAACGTGAGATCCTTGAAGCCGGGCGTAATGTTCTGGTAGTTGTTGTTGCTGCACCGGTGCGCATTCAGCGCCTTGTGGCTGCGGAACACGATCTCGCAGTGCCGGCACTTGGCCGGGATGGTCGGATGCTCCCGGTCGAGGTGCTGCTCCAGGCTGAGCATGCTCGCGAAATCGTTCCGCACGCACACCGGACAGCAGTAGCGCTGGCCGCTCTCCACCACCGAGCCCTCGAGCAGGTTGTTGTTGATGGTGCGCACCTTGCGATACTGCTGCGCGGTCCGCTCGCCTCCTAGCGTTGCCTTCCGCTTGCCGCCACCGACCAGCTCCTCGTCGCCCTCTTCGAACTCGCCCTCGTCCTCGTCATGCTGCTGCTGCTCGCCGGCATCAAACAGGGCGCGCTTCCTCTTCTTTGGCTGCCGGTAGTCCTCCTCCTCGTCGGCGTCCTCGTCCTCGTCCACCTCCTCCTCCTCCTTCTTCTTGCGATAGTGACGACCTACCGGCGGACCACCGCGTCCACGCCCAGCTTTTTGTCCACCGCCGCCGCTTCCATCGGACGAGGACCCGCCGCCGCCAGTGCCGACGGTGCCGACGCCGCCCGCATCGCTCTCGAAGCTATCCCGCCCGGACGGGTACTTGTGGGTGCGCATGTGCCGGTGCATGTTCCCGTTGGTGGTGAACGTGAGGCTGCAGTACTTGCAGTTGAACGGCCGCTCGCCCGTGTGCACCAGCACGTGCCGGTCGAGCGAGGATGCCGACGACAGCACCTTCGAGCAGATCTTGCAGCAGAAGGTGGCGGACGCGACGGCCGTCGCCGCCGACTCGGACTCGGCATTGTGCAGCCTGAGGTGATCGGTGAAGGCGCGCTGCGTGTGCGACACCGCGTTACAGATCGGGCAGGTGTACTCGGGCGTCTTTGCTGGCGTCGTCCGCTCGGCGTCTTCCTCGTCCTCGTCGTCGGCGCGCCGCTGCTGCTGCTGCTTGCCAACCGTGGAGGAGCCGCCAGCCGCAGCCTGGCGCCGGTGCTGCTGCAGTAGCATCTCCGCCGTCGATTCGAGCGACCGCTTGCCGACTCCTCCGCGGTTGCTGCTGCTGTTGTTGTTCGGCACGGTGCTGCTGTTGTTGTTCATCGTCTTCCGTCGCAGCATGTCATCGGTGAGCTGGTGCAGATGCTCGCCCCGCTGCCGATTGCTGCTGCTTCCGCTGCCGCCGCCGCCGCTGCTGCTGCTACTGTGGCGCTGCTGTCGGGCCTGATGAAAGCGGCTGTGTCCTTCGGCCAGCAGTCCCGCCGCCGCCGCCGTGCTGTTGTTGCTGTTGCCGACGACTTCCTCATCGCCACTGCCCGCGGAATGTTTGGCGACCTCGAGCGCGTCGGCCGGAGACGATGATGACGATACTCCTTCCGCCGCCGCTAACGCCATCCCATCGGCTGCGCTGTGCTCTGTGGCGCTTAGCGGTGACTCTGTGCCCTCCGGCCGCTCGGCTTTGACCACCGCACACAGATACCCACCGTCGGTGGTGCCAAGTCCGATGGGAGCTGTCGTGGGGGCAGCACTCGCCACGCTACTACTTTCAACGTCCATGATTATTGTGAGCTTCCCAAAACGGGACTACTACTCTTCAGAGTTTTTTTGCAATGTTTTCAATTTGATTGTTAGAAATGTTGAATATGTCTTCCTGAAAATGAGCAAAATGAAAAAAAAGAAAGAAAAACAACCAATCAATACGTAAACATCACTCATCTATATCCATACTATTGAAGAACACACGCGCAGAGAACACGAGTCCTCGTTCAATAACAGAAATCAAAAACATCAAGTAGTACAGTCAATTGCATCAAATTGCGCCATTTTGCTCTGTGGTGTGTGAATGTGTGTCCTCGAACTGTATGGATACTTCGTTCGGCATCTTTCCCAATTCCAATTCCTCCACTTCCTCCAACGCTTATCCACCCCCTCCACCAAACCTCACAGTGGGAGGTCACGCCGCGTTTGTGCACATCCGTCTTATCGCATGCTGCGGTGTGTATAAGGTGTGATGTGTGTCTCTCGACCTCTCGAATTCTTCTGCGTATGTGTGTATGTGTTTGAATGTCCAGTAATCAATTCGTATTGCGCCTCCTCATCTCTGCCTCTCCATTTTCTGCCGTTCAATGTTAAATTGCGATTGAAGACAAAAAACCACGAGGAGAGAAAAATCATTGAAGATTAACGGCGAGCATTAAGCGCCGTGACGCCCGACTGACGACCGTCGAATGATGATGAAGTTGTCGGCGAAGGGTAACACTGGAAAAATAAAATAATAAACCACAAGAGCGCGCGCGCACACACACACATACAGACGTATAAAATAAGCCCAGCAAGTCCATCTTCGCCGATGTCCGCCATCTTCGCACACGAGAGAGTGCGCCGCACCGGCCAGAAGAAGGGATGGATCCACAATCACAGCCAGCGGCAGTGCTGCCAGCCACTCATGTGGAGCCTCAGTCCAGCACAGTTACAATCGTTCGGTGCTTTTACCTTTCGCCCTCAGGCTCTGGCTTCTGGGCTTTAGCACTCAAGCATTTTTCGCTTTGCAATGGTACGAACCGGCATTCGGGCTGGCTGAGTTCCTCTTCTCGCTTATCAAAAACGCAACTCAGCACCCAGTAGCGTACGAAGCGTGTCTAGGATCGCAGGAAGCAGAGAAGCGGGGTACACGTACTGCGCGAGATGAGGCGAAGAAAACCCTTCCCCTGAGCACAAACACACATTCAGCGGCAGTAGATCGCACGCGGGTACGCCGCGATAACGATAAGCAGCTACAAATTTGAAGTTCATTTAGATGGTAATCACTCATCGAGTGCGCTGGGGCACGATATGGGTGGAAGGCGTGGATGGTAAATTGATGAGAATCAGCACCAAAATTGATGTTGATGACAGCAGTGAGTCCCCACGTTCGGCTCACCTTGCCTCCTCTTTGTCTCTCTCTCTCTCTCTCTCTCTCTTTCCCTCTCTATATCTCCACACAGTGGGGGCTCTAACGAACGTTCGTTGTCACTTACTCGAAAGGTAGTAGAGGGGTGACTCAATATTGGAACAGGCTTGCAATACACGTTCAACGTTCAAGATGTTACCCTAATGCGCGATGACGACTCTACTGCTGCGCGAAGTGTAGAAGATGCGCTGGAAAGTAAGAACGCACACGACACGATTCAGATTCGTGAGTTGCCCCTCCATCTCCAGAAGCCATATAACATCGTCAGGATGTTTTAGGGAAGCGATGGGAGCGGTGCAGGGTAGAATGTGTTAAGAAAACAAATTTAATTCCATTAAAGGCCTCACTCCGCCCTCAAACCAGACCTCTTTACCAAACAAAGGACGCATGCAACGGAGCAACCAAAATCCCAAACGAGCCGCCAAGAAAGGGAGGACCTAACATTGGAAAATCAATGTAAAGGTTGGTCGTTTCGAGAGCCACCAAGCCTACCGTGGACACAAAACATCCCGTGGTTTCCTAGAGCCGTGCTAAGTGAGATACACCTTGGTGCCATCTCCTCCCTAGGTTGTAAAAAAGGAAGAAAATCGCCGCCCTTTCTTCCCTGAAAAGCTTGTGCGAGACACGCGAGGAAGATGGACGGGTGATTTCAGGTCGCTGGAGGAGGACAACACCACGCTCTCACTCAGTTCGCTAGATAACGTAGCCACAGAAAGAAAGACGAAAAAAAACATAAACGAGCAGGAAACCTTTTCAAGATAGAAAAATTCTCCGAACGGTAATGTGGTGGGTAGGGTGGAAAAAGAAAACCGCGATGCGATAGAGAGTGAAAATGAATCATCGTCACGCAATGATTCCTCCCTCCCCATCTCACTGGGGCCGTCCTACACACATACGATGCTCTTCTGGTTTGCGTGTGTGTGTTGCACCACTTCCAGTCGCGCTGCTGTCTCTCCTCAGGAGCTTTTGAAGCGTTTGGAATCAGAACAAGCACACATATGTGTGGATGTGTTGAGTAAGAAGGATTTCAGGGCATATTGCGGTTGCTCTCCAGGGAAATTGGCTTCTCTCCTGGCGCACAGACACGCACACATACAAGCACAGAGACCTTAAAATGGCTGCGGGGAGCGCGGGGAGTAGTAGTCGTGGGGTGCTACTCCCGCCAGTAGGTGCGCGTCGGGCGATGACGGATCTGTTTTCCAGGGGCCTCACTTCTACACACAATGTCCTGGGGATATCTCCGAAAAGGGGGGGGAGGGTCGAAGTGGAGGGAAGCCTTGCAGAGGACGACCGTCCCGAGCACTGCGCGCACATACGTACATTACACTGAATTCGTTACAGATGGGACAGGGTGGGGGTTTCTCCCATGTAGTTGATTGTAGTCATTCACCCTCCTCCACAACGGAGAATAGTAATACTACGTCCCTGTTGTGGATGCAGGAATACAATGGGCGGAGTTTTTGCGTGTAGATGCGTATTGATTGAAGAGCCATCACACCCGGGGGATGACGGGGGATGCATATGGCAAGGATTTTAGTTAAGTTTCTTTCAAAACCTAATCGGTCATTGGGATATTGGTACCGTTCTACACCTTGGTCCCTTCACACAAAGAAACACTCTCCACATAACATACCATCCCACTTCTTGTGAAAAACACTAACGAGTCATGTGCAGTAGAAATATTCTATATTGGATACTACTAGAGTTCATTAAGTTTATCAAATAAATCAATAAATAAATACTCCTGCATCTCTACACAGCTTAACACATGGCACATATTTGTAAGGCTTCACACACAGCGCGAGTGAGAATAGTGATTCCTTCAACACTAAACACTGTATGACTAAAACTAGCGGATACACTCATCAAGGCATACGAAGAATATGAACATGAATATATCTAAAATGATCTTTAGGACTACGTACTTCAGGTTGAATATTCTCCTCAAACAGGAGTCACAGGGTTTGACAAATTTCACGCTCCAGGTATAATTCAATGAACAGAATCACACCTTTCCCACACTGTTCACAACAAAGTATGACACTATTCAAAGCAAACAATTCACTAGTAGCAAGGGGTTTCAGTACACAGAGGATTTGCAATCAATGAGAAGCTTCACCAAGTGCCCCAAACGCGATAGTTCTGTCCCAGGTGCCAGGATCGTGCCACTCTCGGTCCCGTCACTGTGAGCGGGTAGGTGAGCCCCTCCTGTTTGCTCTAGAGCTGCTGCGCGGAACGTTCCCGCCGTACACACACACCGTGCGCACACACACGCGCGCGTTCTTTTCACCTGAAGCTCGCGTCCCAGACTGAACCGAGGTCGAACGCAGCCGAAGCTGCTAAGACCCGGGCGATAAATAGGAGCTGAGCGCACCGTAGAGCGCACGTGAGAGCGCAGAACAACCACAAGAGGAGCGTGATCTTGTATCCTAGAGCACGGCAGCAGCAACAGTAGCCTTTCTCACATGGAGGAAAGAGAGAGAAATACAGAGAGAGAGAGAGAGAGAGAGAGAGAGAGAGAGAGAGAGAGAGAGAGAGAGAGAGAGAGAGTTCAACTGCGCTCGCCATCCATTTTCACATCTCACACACCCTTCGCATTTTGCGGGGTAGATTCGATACGTAACAAGCAGCGATGGCTCTCTCTCAGGGTTTGGTTTTTTGAGGCCCGAGCATGAGCAGCACGCCCTAGCCTTTATAGGCTATCTCCTTTTGAAGACTGTGAGTATTCTCGCTTCTGGATCTATCTGAAAAGAAGAATCACCCCCGCAAACACAATCTCTCCCTTTGTACGGTTAAGCTGTAGCGGCGGCAGCTGGCGCACACCAAAGAGATGTCCTCACAGCGTCGCTCCCCATCACACACGCTCAACCAATAAGGCTCTTTTGCGCTGCCTCCTGCTAGCTCTGTTTCATAGCTTGTGCCTGCGTCCCTGCTGTCTGGTTGATCTCTCTTTCTCTTTCTCTTTCGTAGGCTCAGTCACACATGATTGGCTGCTGTCGGAGCTTCTGCCGCTGCTGGTCGCTTCGTGGTGTCTGCGCGCATCGCAAGACAATCCCATCCAATCCCAAAACGAAGAGCTGGATTCGCTTGGTCGAGATGACATGATTGTACGCACCGTCAGATTCCTTTCCCTTTGTGATATATTCTCCCGAACACTGTCCCACCCCACAACACACCCACACACACATATATATAGACGTACGCCATAATCAATCATCAAAAGCCCACAACACAACAATATGGCGCGGAAAGTGACTCCGGTAACAAAAAGGAGTTGCTGCCAAGGAGTTGCTGCCAGGGAGTTGTGTGAGAGATTCTTTACACAGAGTGGTATGGTGGATGGGAGGGTGGATGGAGTGCGGACTACGACACAAGCATCCCTTTTCCCTGGTCTTGCGCAAACGTATCATGCTGGAGATTGGAGAATGAAAAACAGAGCAAGACGCTGCTTGGTATCCGTGCTGCTACTCCTTCATTTGCCACCATGCCCCACGCTTTGTTATCTGCCATCGGGTTTAGCCTGGTACACCCTGAAGTCATAAGAGCACACACATACCCCCACACACAAACATGACGAATGGGGAGAGACAGAGATGGAGAGATCCTCCATGGTCCCAACGGTTTTTTAGATATCCCGCGTGAGAGTTGATCTAACACAGATGAGGATATAGAGCGAAACCTGAAAGGTGAGGCAGGGCAAACAGAAACTGCGACAGAAAGAGAAAGAGAGAGATATAGAGAGAGAGAGAGAGAGTGAGAGAAAAAGAAAAAGAGAGAAACATAGAAAGAGACAGCGTGACAAGCCTGAGTCGAGTGCGAGTGGCTGGTGGGGAGAGTGTGGTGGAGCTGCTGCTGCTGCTATCCAAGGAAGAGGAATAAAATTACCCAACCGTAACGAACACAACACATCACGAACACGAAAGAAGGACGCGCTGCTGCTGGTGCCGTCAAATGGAGGGGTTGGGGAGAAGAGGCATTGAAGGGGAGCGCAGCGACGAATTCGGTCGGTTATTTTCCATTTTTAAACAATCGCTTCGAAAGGGTTGGGAAGGCAATAAACCGGGCAGAGGCAACGAGCACCGAGACCAGAGGAAGGCAACACAGCGACGCCAGCAGCAGAATGACAACAGATTGAAAGGAAGCAGGATTCGATTGGAACAACTATAGGAGAGGGCAACCGTCGGGGGTGGTTTGTGCCTGCCTGCTTCGCTTCTTTCAGATCCCTTTCTGCTTCTCCTGTATCGTTCCGTTTCGCTTGATGGTCCGTTCTTCTACTTTTTGCTGTTGTCGTGCCTCACCTTTTCTCCTGCACGCTACATGTATGCGCGCCTTAACCGAGAGAGAGCAGTTGGAGCTATTGCTTCTTGTTTTGCCAGAGGGTACACACCACGACGAGGCAAAATCTTATTGATTGGTTACCACGGAAACAGGCCGGGTCCACCACAGAAAACCGAAAATCCCTGGATGTGCAGAGGGCGTGTAGTCTTCTCCATCGGCCAGGAGAAGGCACAAGGGTACGCGCCAGAGATATAGTTTACCATTATTGGTGGCTGTGTTTGTTCTCTTTTTAGTTGCAGGCGGTTTATCGGTATCTTTGGCCGTGTTTGATTGACTCTGATTGTCTTCATCAGCAGGAGAAGTTGTCCAAGGCGAGTGTGTCCTAAAAGACAACGCGGCCCCAATACACTACAACCACACACGCGTTTTAGTGATAGCTGATGAGATCAGAATTGGTCTTCTGCTCTAAACTCCCAGAAGAAAAATAAACCCATTCTAGAGAAGCCTACATTCAATAACTAAAGTCAGCTCTATCTATACATTGAGTCATCATAACGCAGTCGAGAGATCGGCTCGAGAGGAGGCCTTGAAGAATACTGATAGTGAAAAAAAACATACACACATGTCCATCGTTACTTCCTTCATTGATCGTCCCCAAGAAGTTTGTCCGTCACACATCCACGAGAGATAAAGAGAGGAAGACAGAGATGGAGAAAGAGAGAAAAAGAGAGAGAGAAAGAGAGGGAGGGAGAAGCCCCTCTTGTTTTGCTGTTATATGCCTTTCGCACTTCCTTCCTTTCGCGATTACTGCCCCACGATTGCTTCCTTCGAAAGGCGGAACATATACGCCATTACATACACACACAGACCGATGTCTAAGGTCATTGGAGGAGCAGGAGGTTGGAGTGGCTACGATAGAGCAATGAGAGGTCGTTAATGATGATCACGAGAGGATGGGAAAGGCACGTATATAAAGGTGTATACATATCAAGGTAGGCCTCTATATTATCATTCTTGCTTTTTGCTTGATCTTCATTACGGTGAAGCAAGCGTTAATATATTTTTGATCGAGGACATGATGATGATCTTCTTTGTTGGACTATAACAGTTAACTGTACAATCAGTTTTGCTTGTTTAAAGATTTCAAACAATTGGTCACATTGCATGGGCACTCCCTCCGTTTGTTCTAATTCTACAGACATAGTGTGGACAAACTGAAGTAGGAGCTCGTCCACACTCTTTTTGTATAAATTTCGAATGCTCCTGGCAGCGTCAGAGCAGCAACAAACTCCCTTCCATTTTTAGAACGGTAATCGAAGACAAATCTCCTCCCGTACCAATACCACCTGACGCACAAAAAAATAACATCAACCGACCCAAATGAACATTAACATTTCCCCCTCGTGTTTTTTCTCGTTTGATTTGCCCGAGTGGGGTATGGAGCGCCACCGCTTCTACAATCCGCAACTCACCACTCGCCTTGGTATGATGGTGGTTGCCATTTCGCAACGGTTCAAAAGTCCTGCGCAAAACAGAACGCATATCTCTCCGCTCTTGGCAAATGGCGGATTTTTGCTCCCCCTGTATCCTCTCGGCCACCTGGGTTTCCTCGCGTTTCTTCACTAGCTCATTTCCTCTTCGCGTATTTGGCTGTCCCTTTTCTCGCCCTTGGGAAGGTATCGTTTCTAGCTTGTTTGCTAATGTATTTACCGTTGGACATGGCAATGTTAGTTCGTATATTTCTTGTTCAAGATTTCATCATGTATCAATAACATCACTTGCAGCGAAAGAGGAGGTAGAGTTTGAGAGCTGTTCATATTTTATTATCGACTGACCCTCGTAGCATCCACCTTTTTTGCTCCACTCCATTCTCATAGTAAAAAAACAAAGACTCTGAAGGTGATTGAGCATCTGAAATCATTTACAACCTTGACCGCACCTTGCGTCGCACACAGCGCAGACTAACGCCTTTTACCTAACCGATCGAATAAGCGTGACTTCTGTTTTACATTAATATATATTATTCTCGCTTTTAGAGCTCTCCATTCCCGTGAGTTACATTGCAAACATTGTGTAGCGACAGTGGCCTCGAGAGCTTAAACACCGATACCATCACATGCCATTAATTGGCTGTATCGATCCACTTCAACAGAAGATGGTGATTGTCTTCTAAAAACTGTCAAAAAGAGAGAGGTAGAGAGAGGGTCGATGAAACATCCAATACTAAAGCTCTTGCAGTCGCCATCTTCTTCAATATCCTGCGTTTGAAGCTAAGCATGTCAACAAAACACAATTATAGGCACCTAGACTATATACAGTCACCCACGCCCGAGAGAGCTTCTCCGCCGGGCAATTGGTGCAGAGCGCCCTAATCAAATTATGCGATTAGTTCGTCCACCACTTCCTGCTGCCTCTTCACCAAAGTGTCTTCTCATGGACAGACAAGATGAACGTATACCGCACATACCCATGCAAGAGGTACTACTAGAGACACTGAGAATATTGATTTTAGATGCCTCGGTATACTGTCACCTCCGAAGAGTAAGTACAAGCTAATGCCTCCGGCGAGAAAATATAGGGAAGCCTAAGACAAACAAACCAGTCACATACAATATATCATGGAGCTCTTCGCACACGGCAGAGTACCTATTCTTAGATAGGTTAGATAGGATATCTTAGACTGCAGCAATATTATAAAAATATTATAGAATCTGATATACTTCAAGAGGTGTAGAAGCTCAATCTCATTTTTTTCAAAATCTCCAATATTGCAGACGTTATTTGAGGGAATCAAGAGTTTAGGACAGGTCTTTCGGGACTGTTTGTCGTAACAATTCTTCAACATCTCCTATTCGCCATAATTCTTTTCTCTTTCCCTCTGATACCTTATACATCTGTCGCCTTGCTTTTCGCATTATTTACTCGGTCCCATAACGAGGACACATTGCGTCATTTGCTTCCTAAAACTATATACCAAAACCTTTCCTCTCCTAGTCCAGGAACCAGATGAGCAACAACCGAGATCCACTACGAACCGAGAGGACATTACGAAATCTTGTTGTATAAGGGAAAGGAACAGCACTCCTCGTCTGGCAGGATTTCTGTGCCCACTACCTGGTTCGCCCTTTATTTTCCAAGAGTCCGATCGATATGTGTGTGTAAATGGCTGAGGTGGGGAGGGGGATGTCAGGAATGCATGCTAGCATTTTTGTGTTTCTGGTGTGTGTTTGTTTTGTCGTCGTGCAGCAGCAAATCCCTATGGGGGAGATTTCCCGGGAATTACTTCCATGGGGAGCGGAGGACAAAAGAATAAAGCAACGCAAACTACACAAGGGTGTGGGGTTCATCCCCTCTGCACTGTGCTCCGCGGCAACACTGCTTGACAAATTACACATTCGTGTGAGCGGGAAAGCATTAATTTCCGGTCGTGTGTCCTTCATCCACCCCATTACTGCTCGGTCCGGGTTCGTTATCTCCGTAGTTCTGGAGATGCGAAGGAGCGCTCACTGCCCAGGGTGGAATAGGTACCAGGCAGGTGTACTTAACTGAGGAAAGTCCACAAAAACAAGATGGCGCCACACGCAACGCCAACACATAATGCACGGCACGAGGGGGAGGAATATTCAACGATTCTCTGCTTGGCGATGCCACCATCTTCTATTGCGACCCTATTGCGTTTCAGCCACTACTATCTTCAGAGTTCTCCCTTCTGAAACCCTCGCGCGGAGGGTTGCATCTCAGTACTGTTCTTTCGATATCACGAGGATACGATGTTGTGTTAGTACAGATGAGACCACACGACACTTGTATAGAGCCAAAACTCCCTTTTCAGAAATAACAGCTCGAAAAGATGGTGTTCAAAGCCAACCCTATTCCGTAGGGTCGCTGTGTATCCTGTATATTGCTCTGCTGCTCTTCCACTTCCGTTTTCCATCTAAAATTCATCCCATCCACCACTCCTGTTACTCACACAAATAAACCATACCGTTTGTAATGCTGTTGGTGTGTGTGTGTGTGTGTGTGTGTGGGTGTGTGTGTGTGTGTGTGTGTGTGGTGTGTGTGTGTGTGTGTGTGTGTGTGTGTGTGTGTGTGTGTGTGTGTGTGTGTGTGTGTGTCGTGTGTGGGGTGAGTCATGCGTTATATTCCCCTGTACAATCTTCTTCCCATCGAATCTCGTACGCCTCCGAGAATGTACCCTTCGCAATACGCTAAATATGCTGTCTCTGTGCACAACGGGATTTTCCCTCAAACGTAAATTGCGCGTGTGAGTGTATATTTCTGCTTAAAAAACGACCCACACCACCGGAAATCCACCAACACGTTTCGCTCCCACTCCCCTTCCCCGGATCAACATATACTGCTTCCTTTCGTGTTACACACATAAAAGCTGCACCATAATCTTCCTCCCCCCCATTCAGGACCCCCACCATTCCCATTCCAAAACAGCCCCGCAAGACACATAAAGCTGTTCATATACAGCTATGGTATGCGCAGAAGGATGAGGGGAGGGAAACGCGCCCCGAGCTCAATGGGGATGGAAAGTTCAGATGAAAAAGCCAAAGCCCGAAGAGAGCTCAATCGATTCCAACGAACGAACTTGACCTAACGCGTGGGTTGGTAGCGTTTATTTTAGGGTAAAAAAGTAATACGAGAAAGAGAGAGAGAGAGAGTGAGAGAAAAAGAGAGGTAAATATAGAGATAGAGAAAGATATAGAGAGAGAGAGAAAGAGAGAGAGAGAGAGAGAGAGAGAGAGAGAGAGAGAGAGTTATGGGGGACATCTATACTCAACTTCCGAGCCGTTACCGTGGCAGCGAACATCAGGCGTTCACAAATAATGGCTGCGTCAGGATGAAGGAACCTCAACACATCGGCAAAACTTAACAGGCAAAAGGATGAAGGAGCACTGGGATTGCACAGGGAAGAAGAACGTGAAAGTGCTCTGGTTCTCTCTCTCTCTCTCTCTCTCTCTCTCTTTCTCTCTCTCTCTCTCTCTCTCTCTCTCTCTTTCACGCGTTTATGTGTCGTTAGTACGCGCTTCTTTCCCTCTCGTTAGCTCATAGCTCTTCTTATGGCCGCAATGACAGTCTATTCCAGGAAAAACAAAAAGCATATGCTGTGGAGGGAAAGGGGGGGTAAGAAATATTGCCTAAGGAATGTGAAGAATTTCTTCCATCGACGCGTAAAATTTATATCCCTATACCATATATATATACATAAACACACAGGCGTCCTGTCTCAGTCGCTCGTACGAACGATTCGTATACTTCCCCCTTCTTTTACTACATTCGCATCCAATAATGGGGTAAATGTTTCTGCCACCCTCTTGGCCACTGAATCTTCTAAAACCTCCGCCCGAAACAATTCCGATGCCTTTTAACCGTCCGTAGACGGTCCGGAATCCTTGGTGATGCGCACCATTGTGTTGATGTTGGAGCGAGGTGGTGGGTAGTGGTCCCAACTACTACAGAAGAAGGTTGGGAGTTGTTTTTTTTTTTGCGAACGAGGTAGAGGCAAACGAGGTTTTCTAGATTTCAGGGATAATTGTATCACATTAAACTCAACATTTGGTGCGATGTAGCAGACTTATACACATCTTTAAGAAATACATTATTGCCTAGATAAGAACATTAGGAAAGTTAATTGAAATGGTTTGAGCATATAAATTAACGACTGGGAAATTAAATTATTTTAACCAAAACTGCTAAAGAAACATAACTTCATACCATTTTCCTCTGTTCATCAATTGCGCGCCTGCCTTTTATGCCTCTGTTTGAAAGACCCTGGAGGAGCATGTCAGTTGTCTGTCGTCTGATAAGCGGCTTTTAAGCTAATGAAATCACGAAATTGAGTTGAAATGCGTGCCATCTTCTCGAAGCACGGCCCCTATAGTACAAACACACTGTTAAAGCAAGCAACCAATACACGGATCAGGAGAGCCGAGTGGTCACCGAGGAGTGTGCGTCACATAGATTAAGGTTTAATGCCTCTTCCATTTTCCCTCCAGACAGCGGGCGCTACTTCTGCTTCTGCTGTTATATCTTCCCATCCCGCCATCGCACGAGCAGCGCGGTGGTGATAGGTGCCGCTGCTGAAAAAAGGCTCCGAAATAGGCTCCGTGTGCGCAGGTCATTGCGAAGAGGGACCAGCAGCAACAGCAAAAGAGCGCATCATCATTCCGCCGTTTTTCGCTAGGCTCCAGCAGCAGCAGAGCAGCACAACAAAAAACCAAAACGAGGGGGAGGGGGGGGGGCGCCTGTTTTTTTCGCAACGGCCTTCCACCGGGTGTGCCGCTCGCTGTGTATGTGTTTGCGAGGGGAGTGAGAGGGTGCTAGAAGCAACTCTAAAAAGAACAGGCCTTGCACACAAAGCATCACCATCAAGCACAGAAGTTTGGATCGATAACAGAGTCACCATCCACAACCATCTCTTGGCAGTAGCCGAAGAGTATAGAGAAGGAGCGAGACAGAGAGAGAAAGAGAGAGACAGAGAGAGAAAGGGAGAGACAGAGCGATAGAAAAAGCGCTAGAAAGAGCGCGCCCAAGCCTGCTCTGCCAAAACGAAGATGCGAAGGAAACAACAAAGGGATTGGCAAAGAAAAGGAACGCAAAAAAACACAAATTTGATCTTTCTTTTTCCCAAACAGCATACACACACGTACTCACAAACATTAAAAAAAACACAGGAAATGAAACACATTAAATCATTGGAATGGATTGCGCAGGTGTTTCCAATAAGCATAACGCAAGGAGGGCGATGCTATTTGCGCAGCGTCCGCCATCATCATCTCTGGGCCTGGCGGCCATCTTTTTTGTTGTCTCATCTCACTTCGGCACCCCTCGCTGAAACTAGACACGATCCTGACGATTGGCTGAGATTGGTGCGCTCGAAGAAAGCCAATCACAGTCTCTCATTGCTGCTGGTGCTGCTGTTGCTGCTGGTGTCATGACACATGCTTTACACTTTATCGATTGTGAATAACAGGGTGGTCGGGACAGCAGGATTGGGGTGTAATGCAAGGCGCACTACCCATCCCACTCCCGGGAGGAAAAGAGAATATGTAGCTTCATCTTTTCAAGCTCACCGGATCGTTCTCGTGCGTACAAAGCTGGTGGGTGTACACTCACACACGTGTTACGTCCTCGGGTTGTGTGCGGGATGGAAGCAACTAAAATCGATCGGCAACTCCTAGGTGGCCTGTCGGTTGATATTCTCTTGCACCTCTCTCTTTCTCTCTCTCTTTATATTTCTCTTTCTCTGTCACTCTCTCTCTTTCTCTCTCTTTTAGAGCATATACAAAATGCAAGGGGAGCGCACATTTCAGCCTCTTTTGTATGGCTTTCAGTTCCCATCTGGGAGACACACACACACACACACACACACAGAGGGATGCACAGAGACCGCAGAGCAAATTGGAGGAGGGAAGCCGTACCAACTGCGTCCTGATTTGCCCTGACTGGGTTGAAATAAAAACCACCCACGTGCGCAGGGAAGTTGAAACCAAAATGGCGAATGAGTAGTTTGTTTCTGTTCTGTCCTAAAATAGTCTGCCCAGCTTGGCATGGTTTATGAGTGAACTATTCCTCCAATACCTGACTACCGAAGATGACACAGGCGTCCTCCAGGAGGGGGAGAGGGAGGACTGATGGGTTTCGTCGCGCATTAGCACATATCCAGCAGCCGTTAAATGACACCCGCTGCCTCCTCCCTGCTTCTGTCTGCAACACCTTCCCTTGATATGGAAATCACCCACCTAACACACAAAATGCGTCAAAAGCATTATCACATCAACATCGTCGCCTCCACGGCCCAGCCCACACCGGCCGGAGAAGAGCTGGAGGTGCTGGCAGGGTAACGATGCGCGAAATGATGAACCCCCTTCTCCGTAAAAGAAAAAAAATAAGGGAGGCAATGTGGAAAGTAAGAGGATTTGTGCGGATGTGTTATCCCCAGTGTGGTGGAAAACGGGAGGGGGCGCGAGCTGGAAGTCGCTCTTTATTGTCATCAGCACGAACAAACCGCGGGTGTGAGTACTAGCAGGCCAAGCAACACACACATGATGATGACAGCACGTTTCGGTACTAACGTTACCGTCATTTGATTCTGCTGTTACTTTTTTGTTCGTTGTGTGTCTTTGATTTGTCATCAGTACGTTCGCCCATACACATACGGACCACTTATACAGAACAAAAGTTATATGGACACATGTGGAAACATTGTGGATGATACATTAGATCATCATGAAAATCTCCTTTCAAGCAATACATAGCAATACGGAATTATTGGATCAGTCCGTTGTCTAGAACCTGCTGCTAATCTTGCTTACACGAGTTTCTCAAATGTCTGCTGTCGTGGGACATCCTTCCCGAAAATATCTACACTCTCGCAAGATTCACATTCATTGATTCCATCCCGACATTTTTATGATCTCAAGTGAAGATACTCCGTTTTGGAACATTTCATCATTCACTTCTACTTTATGTGTGTCAGATATTGGTGAATTGACTAACAGAAAAAAGGAACATACAAAATGTCGCACCTGTCCCACACTTTGTTTGTTGTGGGACGAAGCTTGACGACCGTGCGGCGTCGTCTTCCAGCGTACGATTATTGTTCATCGCTTACGGCCACCATCATAAACCGGCAAAGCAGCCTGGAGGACGGATGACAGGTGTGTGAGCCTGTGCGCGTGCTCACTCACTCACTCACGTACCTGAGTTTTGATGCACTCTTGAGCTCCCCAAAAATGCGCCAGAACAAGAATTCTTCAAGTCGAAATGTAAATCAATCCGTTCAATAACTTCCACACGAAAGTTTTGAAGTTACTTTTGCTGCACAACGGACTCACACACGCACACACACTGAAGAGGCGGGAAAACCTTCATCTTCTCGTGGAACCAGCACAACAAATTGGAGGGAACAATCATCTTCCCTTGCAGAAGAAACAGCAGCAGCTGAACCTGAACGGAGCCCTCAAAGAGCAGAATGACGCCACACACACCATAAGAGAGAAGCATAAAATTTTAAC